>NC_133664.1:212034191-212175938 GCF_037893015.1 Macrotis lagotis | reverse complement strand
TTTTTTTTGAGGCAGTTTGGGTTAAGCGACTTTCCCAGTATCACACAACTAGTAAATGTTTGAGGCTGGGTTTAAAGTAAGGGCCTCCTGATTCCAGAGTCAGTTTTCTTATCCATTGCCCTAGTTGTATCAATTTTTTTTTTTAGTTTTTGCAAGGCTAAGATTAGGTGACTTGCCCAAAGTCACACAGGTCAAATTTGAACTCAGGTCCTCCTGACTCCAGGGTCATCCACTGTATCACCCAGCTACCCCAGAAGTAGCAATTCTTTTTGTTTTGCTTTTGTTTTTGTTTTTGCAAGGCAATGGGGTTAAGTGGCTTGCCCAAAGCCACACAGGTAATTATTAAATGTCTGAGGCTGGGTTTGAACTCAGGTACTCCTGACTCCAGGGCTGGTGCTCTTTTCACTGAGCAACCTGGCCTCCCCTAGAAGTAGCAATTCTTAAAGGAGATAGAGAAAATAGAAGTATTGTCCTCTGTTAGATATTCCCTATACCTCTTATATGATCCATTGTTACCTTCAGTCCTCTCCATGATTATTTTCTTTTCTCTTGCTATGGAATCTCTGACTCTATGTCACTCTTTTCAGTCAGTTTCCCCCACAAATTCTGATTTCTTTTGAGTCAGGATGCAATCTATGAAACATCAAGATGCTCTTTGATGTACTCTCTCTTATCTTTCCGCACACCTAATTACTTCATATTATGCCCATTTAGAAGTACCCATCGCCTTTTGAAAATTCTGTTGCCTCTATTGAAGTGTTCTTCAGCGACTGTGAACTCAACTACTGAATTGAGATTTCCTCTTTTTATTCTTAGTCATTTTCCTAGAGTTCATTTTTTAAGTGACAAGTATTATTTTGTCATCATTGTTTACCATTGATTAAGGTATATCACATATTCCTTCTGTTTTCTGTTATTATGACCATATCTATTCTACAATTTATTCCCACCAAAAAATGTTGATTCACTTGTAGGGTATTTCCAAGTATATTCCTCTACTACCATCACTTCTCTTAAAATTCCACCTTTGTCTTTATCCCTGGATATTTTTATAAAGAAATTTCTAGTTTCTATTTTTATTTTTGTTAAGGCAAATGAGGTTAAGTGGCTTGCCCAAGGCCACACAGCTAGGTAATTATTAAGTATCTGAGACCGCATTTGAACCCAGGTACTCCTGACTCCTGGGCCAGTGCTTTATCCACTGCGCTACCTAGCTGCCCCTAATTATTGATAATTAGACTCAAGTGTGCATAACCAAATGGCACAGTAAATAGAATGCCAGACCTGTAGTCAGGAAGATCTAAGTTTCAATTGTCTTTCAAACACTTACTAGGGGTGTGTTACCCTGGGCAAACTGCTTAATTCTATTTGCCTTAGTTTCTTCATCTGTAAAATGAACTGGGCAAGTCAAAAATAAACCACTACTGTGTCTTTGTAAAATAAACTTCAAATGGAGTCACATTAGATACTGACTCAGTTTCTTTTATCTTTGTAATATTTGTTCATGGATGTTTGAAGTTATATAGAAGTTTTATAGGACATCTTCTCTTTTGTTTTTAATATCTTCCCTGTGCTCAAGATTTTAAACTAAATTTTCTTCCTTTTTGAGATGTTAATTTCAGTCTTTTTTCCCTTACATTCCCTGGTTCCTCACTTTCTGTTTCCTCTTGCTTCAATGGTGGATTACCTGAAACTGAACCTCAAAGGTGTCTCAATCTCCTCTCCCTGAGAAATTCACTTTTCATTGGCCTTTATTTCTCTGAAGTCACTTTTGGAAAGACAGAACTGGCATCAACTGAATGCAATCACCTTTCTTTCAGGCCTGGTGTAGTTATCATGCTCAACATTGGTGCTCTGCCCACATTTCCTTTATTCTTGACTTTTCTGACTGAGACCAATCACTGCCACCAAAGGCTGAGCTGTTATTGCTTTTCTTTTTTTTTTCTTTTTGAATTTTTATTTACCTTTTAGTATATTGGCCATATTGCAAAAAGCAAGAAAAAGAGAATGAAAAATTATGTCTCAGTTTATGGAACATTTTCCATCATGAATCCATTGAAATTGTGTGGGATCATTATATTGATCAGAGCATCTAAGTCTTTCACAGTTGATCATAATTACAATATTGCTGGTATTGCAGTTTTCTCCTGGTTCTACTCACTTCACTTTGTATCAGTTCATGTAAGTATTCCCAGATTTTTTCTGAAACCATTCTCCTTGTCATTTCATAGAGTATAACAATATTCATTTAAAATCATAAGCTACAACTTGTTCAGCCACTTTTGAATTGATGGACATTGTATCAATTTCCAATTCTTTACTGCCACTAAAAGAACTAATAGAAATATTTTCCTATATATCCATTCTTTTTTCATTTCCTTTTAACTCTTTGGGATACAGTCTAAGGAGTGGTATTGCTAGGTCAAAGTCTGTGAGATATGGGGTGGCTAGGTGGCTAGGTGGAGCAAGTGGATAAAGCACTGGCCCTGGAGTCAGGAGTACCTGGGTTCAAATGCGGTCTCAGACATTTAATAATTACCTAGCTGTGTGGCCTTGGGCAAGCCACTTAACCCCATTTGCCTTGCAAAAACCTAAAAAAAAAACAAACAAAAGTCTGTGCAATAGAATATCAACTGTGATCTTATTGAAAAGACTTCTAATTCAACCCTCTTCCAGATATTGCTTCCTCTTAGTTTTTGATAAGTACTGCTTATTATTTTAAGGAAAATTTCATTTATTTTTAAGATTTCAAGTGGATATATATACATATGTATATATATATATATATATGTATATATATATATACATATATATATATATATAAATGTGTGTTCTTCCCTCTGAATGACTTCAAATGAGAATAAGATTCAACTATTGCTCATAACTTCCTATTTTCCCTCCCAATGTAAGAGCTAATTTCTCCCATTTTTCCTCTCCCTTCCCCTTTCTCTTAGTGTATCCCTTTCTCATCTTCCATTTTTTTTTTGAGATCATTCTAACATATTTGGCTTACATTTGTGCCCTCTCTCTATGTAGACTCCTTCAAACTATTCTAAAAATGATAGATCTAAGGAGTTACATGTATCATCTTCCCATGTAAGAATGTAAACAGTTCAACCTTAATAAGTTCCTTATAAATTCTCCTTCATGTTTACCTATGTATGTCTCTCAAGTGAAGTGGTTGAAGTGGTTGTCAGATTTTTCTATTCATCTGCAGAATTTCAATCAAGAATGTTCAAAAATCCTCTATTTAAATCAATACCCTCCTTTTTCCTGAAAAATTATACTCAATTTTGCTTTATATATTATTCCCAGTTATAATCTTAATTCTTTTGCCATCCAAAATATTTTCCTAATCCTTTGCTATTTTAATGTGATAAATACTAAATCTTGGGTGATCCTGATTCTGCCTCCTTGGTATATGAATTGTTTCTTTCTGACTGTTTTCAATATTATCTTGTTAAGATAGGAGTTTTAGAATTTGGTTTTAATATTCCTGGTAGTTTCATTTTGGCATCTCTTTCCACATCAGTGAATTCCTTCAATTTCTGTTTTACCCTCTAGTTCTAAGATATCAGGACAATTTCTTCAGATAAGATGTCTAGGGTTTTTTTTATCTTTCAGGTACTTCAATATTTCTTAAATTATCTCTCCATCTATTTTCCAGATCAGTTTCACAGTTTCTTCTTCTTTTTCATTCTTTTGATTTTTTTTTGTTTTTTGATGTCTCATGTAGTCATTAGCTTTTACTTGACCAATTCTAATTTTAAAAGAATTTTTTTCTTTTTTCTATTTTTATTCCATTTTCCCAGTTACATGTAAAAGTTTTTACATTTTTTCCTAGGATCTTGTGTTGGGGGAGGGGCAGGCTCTCAGATGTTTGCTTTCTAAAACCCTAGAGGCTTTGTTCATTTGGTTTAGTAATTCCAAGGGCCAGGGGGTAGGGGGTACTGGTTGCTTTCTCTGGAGTGTTTGAAGTCCTCTCCCAATCCTGGAGGGAGGGAGGAGGGGCAGCAGAGTCTGAGTTGATATGAATAATTGTCTGAAAGTTAATCTCCCTTTCAGGCTGAGTGGGCTCCTTAGTCCACATCTGTGCTTCAGGGGATGGGGGCCAGGCAGGGCCACTACAATTTGTTCCTGGAAGAATGCTCCAAAAGTATGGTGAGTTCAGGTCTGGCAGGGAGCTAGATGATTTTCAGGCTGCAGACCTCCTCTCCCCCCTGGCCAAAAACACTGTGGCTAAAATTGGTTCTCAACCCGCCTCTCACCAAAGTCTCTGAGACCAATGCCTCTCACCAAGGTCTCTGAGGCTAACCCTTCTCACCAAGGTCTCCAAGGCTAACACCAGTCCATTAGCTTCCTGCCCCCCCCACCCCACCCCAGCCCTGGGCTGATTCTATGGTCTCCTCTCCTGGTTCACCCACAGTCCCCTGAGACAGACCTTGTTAGTAGATGTTCTCCTAGCTTCTTTTTCTGGGTTTTGTTGCTCTAGTTTCTGTTAAGAGGTTTCTTTCATGTTATTTTTGAGGGGACACAGGGATTGCTTAATGAAGTGCCTGTCTTCTCTCTGCCATCTTGGCCCTGGGAGATGAATTATTTTTTTTAATGAGCTTTTATTCCTCTTTTTTCCAATTGACCAATTCTGTTTTTAAGGTTTTTTTCTTCAGTATTTTTGTGCTCCTTTTACCAAGTTGTTGAATGTCTTTCCATAATTTTCTAGCATACTCTAATTTTTCCCCACTTTCCCATCTATTACTTTTATTTCAATTTTAAAAATCAATTTTTGTTTTATCTCTCTTCTAGGAATTCTTGTTGGGTTTGTTTCCAAATTGCATTGTTTTGGTGCTTTCTTTACAGCACTTTTCACATTATTGTCTTCTGAATTTCTTTGTTGAACTTCCTTGTCACTGTGGAGTTTCTTTTTTTCTTTTGTAAGATCATTTTCCTAGTCTTTTTCTTAACTTTAAACGTTATATTTGAGTTGGGTTCTATTCACTTGGATGTGTAGCAAACTGTGGATTTAGACTCTTTTCTACTACTCCAGTTAGTTCTTATGGTTTTCAGTGCTTCCAAGGTAATGTTATCTGTTCACTACTTTCCTGGTTTTTGCTCTGGTCCTTAGCCTAGAGGACCTTGATTCCCTAGAGGTTCAAGAGCTATTCCTTCTTTCCACTATGGACTGCAACCAGGGCTCCTGCAACTTTGAGACAGCAAGCACTTCTCTCTAGCCTGCAGTTGCAACCAAGAACTGATCCGAGCAATGGAATTGCCAAACAGTGCCTGGCTCTTCATCTAGTACTAGCACAGGTGTTCCTTATAACTTCTGACTTGTCTAATCCACTTCTTGACTCTAAATGAGAATTCCTGATGTAGCTGCTTTTGCTATCTGGGCATCTCCAAGGACATGTGTCCTCCCTACCAAGCCCCACTCCTATGTTGCAGACCTCCAATTTCTTGAATATTCTTCTAATTACTTCTCACTAAGATATATAAATGTTAAGTTTAGGTTAAGAGAGAAAATTCCCTCTAAAGGTTAAGGAATTTCTTAATTGGAGCTTGGAGCAATTGTGATTGAATTCATGACTTTTCACCTAAAGCCATAGGAAATGGAAACATAAAGTAAAAGAGTTTTTGTCATTATTTCATAATAATTTTTATTTCCTCAACACTGTTATCTAGATTGAACCCTTACCTGTGAAAAAGAAAAAAAGATTTTCTTAAACACAGCTTAAATACATGGCAACAAATGAGAATATATACTTTTCTTCCCTAATGTTCTTTTCTGGTAGGAGTTATATTTCCTTATCTGTTCTTTATAGCTTTCACTAATTTTTCAGATATTCTTTTTGACTTCATTTTAATTTATGGATTTGTAACCACTAAAATGACTGCATATAATTGTTCTCTTGATCCTGCTTATTTAGTTATGTTGGCTTACACAAATCTCATGTTTTTCTGAATTCCACATAGTGTCATTTTGTACCATATATTTTATTATATTTATATATAAAGGGTAATTTAGTCATCCCTTAAGTGTATATATTTTCTTTTCATTTTTTTCTTAACATAGTGTCACTTTTAATATCTTTGCATATGTTGAACTTTGTTTCTCAGGTCCTCCTAACTACAGGGCTGGTGCTCTACCCATTGCACCACCTAGCTTCCCCTTAAAAACTTTCTTTTTCTTGAAGGGTTGGGGTTTCTTTTTGGTCTATATTTTTTACTAGATAACTATCATGAAAATGTTTTGCATAATGACACATATATAACCTATATCAAATTACTTGCCTACTCAATGAGGATGGAAGAACAGAGAGATTTTTGTTACTCAAAGTTTTAAAAATGAATCTTAAAAATTGTTTTTATGTGTAACTAGAGAAAAATAAAATGCTTAATAAACTTTTAAAAAGATGAACTTTAAAAGATTCAAGAACTCAAATCAATGCAATGGCCAACCATAATTCCAGAGTATAGATGGAGATGCACACTTTCTGATTGAGAACTGATGAACTCAAAATAAAGGAGTCATACATTTTTAAACAATTTATTTTGTTTGACTAAGTGTTATTTGTTAAAAGAATTTGTGGGGCAACTAGGTGGCACAGTGGATAGAGAACCAGCCCTGGAGTCAGGAGTATCTGAGTTCAAATGTGACCTCAAACACTTAATAATTACTTAGCTGTGTGGCCTTGGGCAAGCCACTTAACCTCATTTGCCTTGCAAAAAAAATTTTTGTTTTATTTAGTTTTGTTATCTTTTTTAGTGGTGGAGTGAGGAAGAAGGAGGAAGAGAAAACACATTTCTATTAAAGTTTGAAAGTCTATCAATAAGCATTTATTAAATGTTCTCAGGTGTTTGGCACTGTGCTAAAAGCTAGGGATTAAGAGAGAAGCAAAAATAATTCCTGATGTCAAAAAGCTCACATTCTTATTCTATATATAAATAGTGTCTTATTCTATATGTATAATCAATCTTTCACCTCTCTGATATGCTTTGAAATCAGTATCACTATTGGTCATCAAATTGATTTATTTGTTGTCTTGTAAAGTTATTTTCTCATACCATTCTCCTTGTTCTTGTCATTTTATTTTGCATTAAATCATATAAGTGTTCCCAGGTATCTCTGTATTCAACATATTTGTTTATTTCTTATGGTACGGTTTCATTACATTCTTATCCCCACAATTCGATCAGCCATTCTACAATTGATGGATATTCATTTTTTGTCTTTGTTAAATGCCCCAAAACAATACATACAAGATAAAAATTTTAAAGGGAAAATGAACAAATGGAAATTTTGTTATTATTTTATTCAAATTAATACATATTTTGAAACTACAAAGCAAAAGTTTTTTTAAATAATATACAGGAGGTTCTTGTTCATTGTATACTAAAATTTTTGTTTGTCAATGTCTATTAATAATAAAAATAGCTTTAAATTTTAGGAAAAATATTGAGAAAAAATGGTAATTAGAATGTTGGGCATACTTGTCTGTTTTGCTCTAGAAATCTAATATAATATAAAGCCCTCTGCTTACCTCATGAGAGATAGTAAAAAAAAATGGACACTCATTTTTTAGGTTTGACATTTGTTTGAAGAATATAACCACAAATTATTAATATCAGAGACATATTGGGAAATCTAGTGCGTTGTATTTTTTATAAATAAAACATTACTAGTGAACACTCTGTAAGTACTTCAGATAAACTATTTAAGTCAGATTCTATAGACAAACAACTGAACAAAATAGTTTCATATTAATAATTTTCTTTGACAGTTCAATACTAAATGAACAAAGATCTTACTATGCTCATTGATTTCCATCTAAGATCATTGCTTTGTTTTCATGTTCTATGAATGTCTACAACTATGCCCTAGTATGATTTAGTTCATTTTACACTACTGCTTCAGAGTGGCATCATGGACATTACATCCATTATGAGAGTCCCTTGTCATTTTAGATAATATGAAAAATGACTGCATATAGTTTTTTAAAAAGTCTTTGAAAAATGGTGATGTTAATTTTAGATCCTTGTTAGTTTCCATGTTATTTTTATAGCCAGCACGATATAAAAATGCTTTATGAATAAATGTCAAAAATGATACTTTCTTCCATTTTTTTCTTTTTTAAACACAACTTTGTTTCTTGTATTTGTTTATAAATTTAATTTTTTATTCTGAACTTAGTGTTTAGTTATTTTCAGTCACATCCAACAACTCATCGTGATGTTTTCTTTGCAAAGATACTGGAGTGGTTTGCCATTTCCTTTCTCCATCTCATGGTATAGATGAGGAAACCTAGGCAAACAGGGTATTGTGATGTGCCCAAAATCACATAATTAGTAAATGTCTATGGCTACATTTGAACTAAGTTTTTCCCAACACAAGGCCCAGTGCTTACAAGGTAGAGAACAGAAAAAAAAATGATTGTACTTGAAAAGGCAAATCCCTATTTATTACAGTTTGTTTTTCCTTTTAAGTATATAATAATTTCAAATTGTACCTTTCAAAGTTTCCTTTTTTCCTTCATTCTTTCAACTCATCCATCCTTCTTTTCTCCTATCATTATCCTTTCCATCCCACAAACAAACTTTCATAACAAAAATGCATAGTTAGGCAAAGGAAATTGCTACATTGACTTTTTTGTAAATAATATCTACCTTCATGGTGAGAAGAAACTGGTTGATACATATTTTATAGGTGGTACAAACTTCATTCATTCAATCAACAAGAATTTGTTATGTCTCTGATGTGCCAGTCTATTCTAAATGCTGGTTCTATCCCTGCTGTCAAGGAGCTTACAGTCTTACTGTCAAACTGATTGTTATGGAAGAAGTTATTTTTTTTAGCACAAATGCTTTCTTCAACTTTTTCTGTTTCAGTTGTTTTTCTTGGCTTTCAGATACAACCTTGTTTGTAAAGACTGTAAAGTCTTGATTTTATCAATATATTCTCATCTTTTTCTTGTGGTATAGAATATTTCCCTTTACTTCTTGAGATATTGTGAAATTCTCATAAGAAAAATGAATACTATTTTTTAATTTATTGGGAAGAGGTAGATTACACAAGTCAACAAACCATGGTACATTGTAAACATTGTAAAAGTAGGAATCTTATTTAAAATACATAAAGTTCTGATTTATGGCAACTGATTTATGATGTTTTCTGAATTTTGTATGTTGACTTATTTTATTCTAAGGCAAATTCTATTCTAAGTTAAATCTAAATAAAAATTCACATGTACATTTGCTTTAAAATTTAAAACACTTTATGTTCAAAATCACCATGAGAAAAATAGTGAAATTACTTCTAATTTTATATAAGAAAAAACTGAGTCTCAGAAACATCAAGTCATCTGCCTGGAGTCATTAAGCTAATGTCAAATATAGAGTTAAAATCTAAGGGCTTCTGATTATGGTGGACTCTGCCAAATCAACTCTGTCATTTCCCCTTCTCCAATAGTAAGTTAAACTAGATTTTTATGTTGATAGTTTGCAATGCACTGAAATCATAAAGCTCAGAATTGGACAATATCCAGTACTTTCCAATTATTCTTGGAATCAAAAGAAACTGATATTTAGAGGTCATCTGTACTTGATTCCATCCAACTTTTCCAAATTTACTTAAATATTTTTTTTTCTCTTGACACTCTATGATCAAGTCAAACTGGTGTCTCATTCAGGGCACTTTATCTCCCATTTCTACCCCCTTGCAACTGAGTGGAAGGTAATTCATTCTTATTTCCACCATTTGGTATTGGTATCTCTGACTTCCTTAAAGATTCCATACCCTAACACCAGCTTCTACTTGAGACTTATCTTGATTGCTCTCCCTTGTTAGTGATTTTTCTTTTAGGAATTCAGAGTAATGTTTTTAGTACTATATCTTTTACTCATTAGCTATTTGATAAGTCATTTAACCTCTCTGAGTTTAACCTCTCTGTTTATATAATAAAGGGCAAGGACCAGATAAGCTCTGAGGTCCATTTCCACTCTCAATGCTAAAAGGGAAGCTGAATGAATTGCATGGAATTACATAGACAGTAGAACTATAATAATGGTTCTGTCCCTGCTCTCAAGGAACTTTCAGCCTAATTCTGTTACACTCTCTCAGAACTAGATAAATCTAACCAAAAAATAAACAAGAAGGAAGTTAAGGTGAATAAAATATTAGAAAACTTGGATATGATAAATATCTGGAGAAAACTGAATGGGGATAGAAAACAATATACCTTTTTCTTTGCAGTTCATGGCAACTATACTAAAACTGACCATGTACTAGGGCATAAAAGCCTTAATCAAATGCAAAAATAGAGAAAAGATAAATGCATACTTTTTCAGGTCATGATGCAATGAAAATACATGTAATAAAGGGCCATGGAGAAATAAAGTAAAAATTAATTGGAAATGAAATAGCTTAATTTTAAAGCAGCAAATCATAGAAATAATCAATCATTGCATCCAAGAAAATGATAACAATGAGACATCATACCAAATTTATGGGATGCAGCTAAAGTAGTTTTTGGAGGAAATTTTATATCTCTAAATACTTAAATGAATAAAATAGAGAAAGAAGAGATCAATGAATTGGACATGCAGCTAAAAACAGTAGAAAAAAATAAAAGATCCCCAATTAAAAACCAAATTAGAAATTCTAAAAATCAAAGGAGTGATTTGATAAAATTGAAAGCAAGAAAACCACTGACCTAATATATTAGTTTTATGAAAAAAATAATAAAATAATAAACATTTGGTTAATCTGATTTTTGTAAAAAGAAGAAAATCAAATTACCAGTATCAAAAATGAAAAGGGCAAACTCACCACCACCAAAGAAGAAAATAAAGAGATAATTTGGAGCTATTTTTTTTAACAGGGTGCCAATAAATTTAATAACCTGATTGAAATGGATGGATATTTACAAAAATGCAAATAGCCCAGATTAACCAAAAATGAAATAAAATACTTAAATAGCCCCATTTCAGAAAAAAGAAATCAAAGAAACATTGATAAATTCTCTAAGAAAAAGTATGGATTTACAGGTGAATTCTACCTAACATTTAAGGAACAATTCCAATTCTAAATAAACTTTTTAAAAAATAAGAGTTCTGCCAAATTCCTTTTATGACACCAACATGATACTTACACCTAAACCAGAAATAACCAAAACAAAGAAAATTATAGATCAATCTCCTCAATAAACATTGATGCAAAAATCTTAAATAAAATTTTAGCAAAGAGATTATAGCAAGTTATCACTAGGATGCTATACTATGATCAGGTAGGATTAATATCAGGTGGTCAGGGATGGTTCAATATTAAGAAAACACTCAACATAATTGAACTTATCAGTATCAAAACCAACAGAAATCATATGATTAGGTCAACAGATGCTGAAAAAGTCTGACAAAATATAACATCCATTCCTATTAAAAACACTAGAGAGTAAAAGAATAAATGGGATTTTTCTTAAAATAATAAGCAGAATTTATGTAAACCATCAACAAATATTATATGCAATGGGGATAAACTAGGAGCATTTCCAATAAG
This sequence comes from Macrotis lagotis, assembly GCF_037893015.1. Lineage (NCBI taxonomy): Eukaryota > Metazoa > Chordata > Mammalia > Peramelemorphia > Peramelidae > Macrotis > Macrotis lagotis. The sequence goes on along the minus strand of NC_133664.1, from coordinate 212,164,390 downwards.
ATCGGGGTGAAAAACAATGCCCATTATCACCATTACTATTCAATATAGTATTACAAATGTTAGCTTTAGCAAAAAGGGAAGAAAAAGAAATTGAAGGAATCAGAGTTGGCAATGATGAAGCAAAACTTTCACCCTTCGTAGATGATATGATGGTTTACTTAGAGTACCTGAGAAAATCATCTAAAAAACTCCTTGAAACAATTAATAAATGCAACAAAGTAGCAGGATATAAAATAAATGCATCAATTATTAGCATTTCTATATATGAACAAACACAAGAGATAGAAAGAAAAATTCCTTTTAAAGTTATTGCAGACGACATACAATACTTGGGAATCTACCTCCCAAGACAAAACCAGAAACTGTATGAACACAATTGTAAGTCAATTTTCACACAGATAAAATTAGATTTAAACAACTGGAAAAATGTCAATTGCTCATGCTTAGGTCGAGTTAATATAATAAAAATGACAATTCTACCCAAATTATATTACTTATTCAGTGCCATACCAATCAAACTACCAAATAACTGTTTTCCTGAGCTAGAAAAAAAAAGTAATAAAAATTCATCTGGAGCAACAAAAGGTCAAGAATAGCAAGAGAACTGATAAAAAAAAAAACATGTTAAGGAAGGTGGCCTAGCTCTACCAGATTTAAAACTATACCATAAAGCAGCAGTCATCAAAAGTGCCTGGTACTGGTTAAGAAATAGAGTAATGGACCAATGGATTATGATAGGTTCAAAAGAAACAGTAGTAAATAACTATTTACTGTTTGACAAACCCAGGCATTAGTTTCTGGGATAAGAACTCACATTATTGGGAAAAATTGTTGGGAAAACTAGAAAACAGTATGGCAAAAACTAGGCATAGACCTACATCTCACAGCCTATACCAAAATAAGGTCATAATAGGTACAGGATTTAGATATAAAGGGTGATACCATAGACCAATTAAAAGATCAAGAAATTATCTGTCAAATCTATGGAAAAGGGAGAAATTTATGACCAAGCAAGAAACATAGTACATTATAAATTGCAAAATAGATGATTTTGACTATATTAAATTAAAAAGTTTTTGCACTAATAAAACCAATGCTGTCAAGATTAAAAGGAAAACAGAAAGCTAGAAAATACTTTTTGCAGCTAGGGGGTTCTAATAAAGCTTTCATATATAGAGAACTGAATCAGATTTGTAAGGGTACAAGTCATTCCCCAATTGACACATGGTCAAAGGATATAAACAGCAGTTTTTAAATGAAGAAATTAAAGCATATGAAAAAATGCTCCAAATCATTACTGATTAAAGAAATGCAAATTAAAAATTTGATGTACCACCTCACACTTATCAGATTGGTTAAGACTGGGAAAAATACTAAAAAGGAATATTGCTAGGGACACTGAAGAAAAGATTGAACTAAACTATGGCTTAAAATTATTTGGTGATGCTATCTAGTCATTTGTCAAACTAAATAAGTAATAATTCTTTTTGACAGACTGCACTCAAAAATGATATCAATAATCAGGAATTGAGCCATAGGCCTTCTCATGGGATTTCCAATCACTGAAAAAATTCCTTCATTTAGTTTACCAACTATTACAAATGATAGATAGATTGATAGATATAGCTAGATAGACAGATAGCTAATACTAAAATAACACTTCCTTATAATATGCAAACAAATAAAAGAACAAAAGGTAGTAGAATGCTCTTTCAATGCATGTCCTGGATATGCAGAGTATGTCACCTATCTATGTCTATACTGTATTAAGTTTTCGGCATATTGAGGTCCAGACCTCAATATGCACTCTATGCACAGGTATCTTGAGTCTTCTGAGATGTGGCTTCAGCTACTCTCAGGGGTCTTAGACAACTTTCTGAGTACCTATTCTACTAACAGTAGTTCAAGAGACCTCATTGCTATTCCCTTTAACAATCAGCCAGTAGACTTATGTCTTTAATGGGGCATTTTTCACTCAAATGTCATAGGAAGAACAGTTGCTCCAAAGCATTTTCCCTAGACCATTAATATAGAGTTCATGAAACACAAGAGTGGGCATGAAAATGGTAGTATAGGAAAATGGTCATATATAGCCAAGGCAGCCTGTTATTCTTAATTGAGGGCTTTGATATCCTTTCTTTCTATAACTGGAGGGTCTTCCTGAAGTTCACTTGAAAAATTACATTAGTGATAGATGAATCACTCATCTGGACTTGCTCCTGAAAAGCACAGTGTTTTTGCTGGAAGGGTTAATCCAATGCTGAGCAGAATTGAGTAGATTCTTCAGGTGCTTTGCATAACTGCTTCTTTGTTGAGCTGCAAAGGTAACTCAGCCATTGGACTGCTACCCAACTAAACAGGAAAGGTTCCTCTGTCCCTGAGCAGGTGCTGCCAGACAGTGCTGGGCAGGTAGCTTTGATGTTTTACAGTTTCTGGGTCCTGAGACTGGACCAGGCTGATTGCAGTGTTACTTAACTATTGCTGCTGGGTTAAGCAGTTCAGTAGGCTACTAAGCTTTTTTTCAAGAAATGGCATCTCTTATGGACAGTTAATTTTTTTGGTCTCTGTAGTAACACTCTTTGATGAGAAGGTACAGTCTTTACCGCTTTCAGAACTTGACCTTCTTTTCAACTGCTTATGAATTATAAATTCGACTGCATTAGAGATGGCAGAGGTCTCTTTTCATTGATTGCCATACAGCTTTGCCCCTTGAGATCTGTCACTCCCAAATTTGAAGAGGTGATAGAACTCTTATTTATTTCAACAAATCTTCTAGTTTTAGAGAAAGGGTTAAGGATGATAAGCCAGAAAAAATCCAAATGCTTCCTAGATTTCTTTAGGGTCTTTCACAAATAAATATTTTGGGACAAAGCAGTCTGTGCACAAGAGCAAGTTTTCTTTTCTGGTCTTTTTCATATTTAGTTGGTCTATTTAAACTTCAGAACCCTTCCACAAAGGGGAAGTCTTCTTTTTACTAGGATTTTTCACCATAATCTTTACTGAAATCTTACCCAAGAAAGCCCATTATTAAAAGTATATCAGCCCAGACTGCAGAAGGGCATGACTAACACTTTCTTCTATCAACTTTGATTCAGAATGCCACCCAGGTCTGTCTGCTCCCACTGGATCCCCTGGGAAGAAACTGTCAATGGATTGCCTGGATTTTGAAGCTTCCCTTTGAAGGAAATAAAGAAACCTTCAGCACAGTACATACCAGTTCAGTACCAATTTAATGTGCTTCAACTTGTGGCTGTTTACCAAAGTCTAATAATCTTTGTTCGTTCATCAGTTACCTTATTCTTTCTTTCAATATATTTAGCATTCAGTTTTCATTTTATTTCCTTTATAATCTTCTTGGTGGCATGCTATAATCTTTAGTTTAGCTTGACAAATAGCACAGAAGGTAGTACCTGCAAAATGTACTTCATGCATTATCAAAAGTACCATATTTTTAACCAAAAACCTGTTTTAGGTTTGGTTGATAGTAATTTTCAGGTTTTAGAAACTAAACCTTTACAGTTATGAAGCTTCTCCCCCAGTCCCAATTCTTAACAGCACAAACACAGTACTATCCTGAAATGAAGACAAGAATTCTAGTAAGCATTGAATTGGATTTCTTTTTTCCCCTTTTGCAGCTGCCTTCTAACCTAATTCACATTGTTTATTCATGGGATGAAAGAAATGTTTTTAAGCATTCCCAACGAATACAAGTGATTTATATATTTTTAAAAAGCCACACTGGCTTAAAGAGAGTTGCTAGGAAACTTGCAGTTTGAAGATAAAATCCCCCCTGAGTCTTCAGCTGGGTAATAAAAATGTATGATGGTAGCATGCCCTAATTTTCAAACTTGAAAAGGAATCTGTTACCTTGGCATGTATGCAAAAGGAATCAGTTATAAACCTAATTTCATTTCTGAAATTGAAATTATTTTAATGTTCTACTTAAAGTGTCACATATTGAAAATATTTTATTATTTGAAAGGAATGATAGACCAAAAAACATTGCAAGTTTTCCTAATTTGGCAAAATGGAAATTCTTTAAAGAAGTATACTATGAGAAAGATAATTATAACTATCAAAAATACTGTCAAACTCTAATGGAACAATTTATAGATAATTCTTATGAATAGAATCTTAAGAGTAAAACAAATTTTCAAATCATTTAATTATCACAGATAGAAAAATTAATAAATAATAGAATATCTTACTGGCACCAAAATGATTTCAAAAGAAATAAAATTGCAATCATTACTAATTCAGATATTAAGAGAAATACTTAGAAGATTTGACTTGCAATTCTAGATTTTTGGAAAATAACCAAAAGTTGACAGCCAAAAAATAATCCCAGCTGACCAGCTTCCCTTACAGAAAACAAAAAAACAAAGTCCAAAGATTTTTTTTTGGTCTGTTTATTTTTGGTTATTTTCTGGAAAATCTAAAATTGAAGGTCCAATTAGGCATGTAAACCTAAAGCTTTGGGAATTAGAGCATCATTCTACTCAGTTCACCCACCCCTGCTCCCAAAGTCTTACCCTAACAAACTACTCTTACCATCAGTGATATCAACTACATCCTATAAGTAAAGAAATCTGCTTAACTGTAGCAGTAAAGTATTCTGGGAAACACAAAGCATTATACACTAGATGGGTGGAACCCCTGCTGATTCTTTGATCACTTTCATTGCTCAGACCCAGATGAGGAAAGCTCTAGGACCCTGCTCCCAAAAGCCCAAAAGTTAATAGCTCCCCCACGACTACCAGCCTTGCTTCTAATCTAATCAGCTACCCTTCGTAAAAGGACAAGCAACTAGTATAAATAACTGACTAGTTACCAATTATGTTAAGGTAAAACCAAGAAGTGCTCAAAGGTCACAACTTCTGAAAATTGAGAAAAGAAGTTCTCATTCTAACATCTTTGAAATGTTAGCTTTCATTTTATCAATAGAAATGACACTACCGAAAATTCATTACCTTCTACCTTCCCACTATTAATGAGTATTTCCATCTATCCTGTAAAGTGAAAGCACATATTTGCATTGTCAGTCTCTAGTAGAATGTGAACATATACTTTCTTATATTTCTATTGGTATCCACAGAACTTTGCATATATTAGCACTAATCAATGTTTTTTCATTTAATCACTCATTCAAAAATTCTCATGTTTTTCTCTTTAAATGTGTTAGCTCTTTTGATGATTATATTTGAAGTATAACACTGGAAAAAGAAAAGAGATTTTATAAAAGCCAATCAATTAATTTGTTGACCTTATTATAAGCATACTCTTCCAAGTAAAGCAATTCTTAAGAATGTAAAACATAGAAGGAAAAAGAAGGAAAAGGAGGAAAAGATTGGCAAATAACAAAAATTTGACTTCCCCTGATACCTACTCTTCCAACTTATAGTATCATGTTTAACATGCCAATGGACCTGTATATATTTTTATTGGAAATCACATGAAAATAATTTGACCTAAGACTATATTGATGAAAATATTTTTAAAAGACTTGGAAAATGTTTTAAATTTTTATACTGGCCTGCTGTGCTAAGCAAGTAATTCCTTCACTAAAACCATTTCTTGGTAATAGAAATAACATCTATTCCATTAACTGATTTAATCTTTAAGTGCAGGTATTTGAAAAATATCAGTGAGAAGAAGCTCATTTAATTGTAATTATAATTATTCTTCATTTTAGTTACATTTTAGCCTACAAAAAAAAAGAACAACACAAAGACTGTTGTTGATTCTATGAATATTAAAGGTCACCTTATTTTTATTGTTCTTTTATATTTCACAATAAACTTTGACATTGTTAATCTAGAGTTAATCCCTTGTCTGTGTTTGTTTAAAGAGGAATGTATAACCTCTTCTTTTCATTGACTATGAGTAAAACCCAGCAACACTCACAGACTGGTGGCTTGTGTTACATGAGTAATATGAACACAATTGCTTTTTCTTACAATAGTCCTACTTTCTAATCATACATCTAACTCTTCTATTGTTCAGTGCAAATATTAAATAGTAAATAGTAAGTTAGATCTTGAGGTTAAAACTTGGTAATGATGCTTAATTTGTTTTACTTCCTTCCAAATTTAACAGCATAGTTTCCCAATGAATTTACTATCTAATTGGGAATTTAAAGACAATAAAATGGACCAATAGTTATAATCCCTTATAGTTCTACAGGACCATCTTCCCATCAGATTTAATAGTGGAGCTATTTGGTTAGACATGGAAGAGGTTCTCTCAAATCTGGTTTGACTCTTACAATTTTAGTCAGGATAATAATAAACATCTTACATGCTAAAACATAACAATGAAACTTATTTTATCTGACCATGAGTATAACTTTTCTTTTTTTAATTTTAATTTCATTTTTTCCAATTATATATGTAAAGATAGTTTCAATATTCATTTTATTTTTTTGTTTAGTTTTTTTTAAATTTTGGTTAGGCAATGGGGTTACGTGACTTGCCCAAAGTTACCAGCTAGGTAATTATTAAATGTCTGAGGCAGGATTTGAACTCAGGTCTTCCTGACTCCAGGGCTGGTACCCTATTCACTGTGCCACATAGCTGCCACTCAACATTCATTTTTGTAGGATTTTGAGTTCCATATTTTTTACCTCCATCTCTTCCTCCCCCATCTTTATGCTAGTGTATAATCTGATTACATATACCCTCATATTGAACATATTTCTATATTAATCATATTGTGAAAGAAGCAAAACAAAAGGGAAAAAAACATGAAAAATAAAAACATAAAAACAATTTTTGAAAAGTGTAAATGTATCTTTGGTCTGTATTTAGACTCCATAGTTCTTTCACTGAATGTGGAAGGCATTTTCCTTTATAAGTCTTAGAATTTTCTTTGGTTATTGTATTGCTGAGAAGAAATAAGTACATAGACGATCATCACACAGTGTTGCTGTTAATTCGTACAATGTTCTCCTGATTCTGTTCACTTCACTCACAAAAATCTTCTCAGGTTTTTCTGAAATCTACCTGTTCATGATTTCTTACAGAACAATAGTATTCTATCACATTCATATACCACAATTTGTTCAGTTAGTCCCTAATTGATGGGCATCCTCCCTCAATTTCCAATTCTTTGCCACTACCAAAAAAAAGCTGCTATAAATATTTTTGTTCTTGTGGGTGTTTTCCCCTTTTCTATGATCTCTTTGGCATATAGACCTAGTAGTGGTATTGTTGGATCAAAGGGTATGCACAATTTTATAGTCCGTGTAACTTTTCATAAACAGGAAACAGGACTGTACCCCCTGAAAATTTCCACTCCACATTTCCTCATGGCAATAGTGAGCACAGAAAGTGGCTGAATTAAAAGATTAAAAAAATCCCTATCTAGCATTAGAAAACTGAAACAATATGTCATCTTAGTCAACAACAATGCAATTAGGCACTTACTTTGATCAGGCATTTTGCTAAGCATGGGGGTATAGAGAAAGGCAAAAATAGTTTCCGATCTCAAGGAGCATATATTCTAAGAGAAAGACAATATATAAATAAATAGATGGATAGTAATTTCAGAGAAGCAGCCAGAAGAATTGGGGAGGGTTGGAGGGAGGACCAGAAAAGATTTCCTGCAAAGGTTGGAACTTAAACTTGAAGCCAGTGAACCAGCCATAGGTAAAGGTGCAGAATACTCTAAATATGTGGAATAAACTTGAAAATTCACTTGAATTCTGTTCCCTTCAGGATCAAATGCAATATTCTCTCTTTGGCATTCAAAGCCTTCCTTAACTAGCTCCCCTATCCCATTTTCTTACCTCTTTTACCCTTTTTCCTTGTGCATATGTTACATCCAGCAACACTGGCCTTTTTGCTGTTCCATAAACAAGACATTCCATCTTTTATTTATGAGTATTTTTAGCTAACTCTCATTCTTGTAATAGGATTACAGGCCCCTGACTTTCCTGATTTCCTTCAAGTCCCAGTAAAAATTCCACCTTGTAATATTAGTAATAAAATAATTTGTTTTTTGTTGTTTTATCAGTTTAATCTTGTCTGACACTTTGTGACTCCATTTAGGATTTTTTTTGGGGGGGTTGCAAGGCAGTGGGGTTAAGTGACTTGCCCAAGGTTACACAACATTTAGGGTTTTCTTGGCAAAGATACTAAAATTGGTTTGCTATTTTTCTTTCCAGTACATTTTACAGATGAGGAAACTGAGGTAAATAAGGTTAAGTGACTTGTCCAGGACCATTGAACTAGTGAGTTTGAATTGAAATTTGAAGTTTGAAATGAGGTCCTTCTGATTCCAGGACTGGTACTCTATTTTCTGTACCACTTAGTTGATGCAATAATAATCATAACTAATATATTTGCAATGCCTACTTTGTATCAGACACTCTGATAAGAACTTTTTATGTATTACCTCATTTTATATTCACAACAACCATTTCATAGATGAGGAAAATTGAGGTTAAATGACTTAGCCTGGATTAAACAATAAGTTTCTGAAGTCAGCTTGGGTCTTCCTGACTCTAGATCCAGCACTCTACACTATGCCACCTAGTGCCTTTTCCATCACCTCTTTTTATTAATTATTTCCTATTTATCCTATATACATGTACCTTCATAAATATACATACACACTCCCTATCTATTGATATATGTAAATACATATGTGTATATTTATGTTTGCTTTAGATTGAGAGCTTCTCAAGGGTAGAGACTGTCTTTTGTCTTTCTTTGTATTTCCAGTACTTAACCACATAGGAGTTGGTTAATAGATGATTGACTGCCTGACTTGTTGGCTTCATTTTGAATTGATAATGTCTAGGTATTGTGACAGAGCCAGATTATTTGTGACTCCATAAATAGATCAGCAACTATTTAATGTCTCACCACATGAAGAACTCTATGCCAGTTTTCAGATGGAGAAATTAAAGTTTAAATAGTCAAATGAAAAAAATGCTCCAAATCATTATTGATTAGAGAAATGCAAATTGAAACAGCTATGAAGTACCACCTCAAACCTATCAGATTGGCTAAGATGACAAAAAAGGAAAATGATCAGTGCTAGAGAGGATGTGAGAAAATTGGGATAATGTATATAAAGAACTTTGAAAACTTAAGGCTCTATATGCCCCTCAAGGTTCCTGAAAACTTTGAGATCTCTAGACCTCTAGGTTATTTCTTCTTCACTTCCATAGGTATAAATCCCTATTTGTTGAATTCTCCCCATCTGTTATGGGTCTGTGTGCAAAAATTCCTAGTTAAGTCCTCTCAGGGTTAAAAACTGTTTATGTTAAGAAAACCTTGCATTTCAAAGGAGGCCCAGAGCCACCTGTTTTGCGATAAAACTCTTTTTGTTAACTGGGAACACATTGTGACCATAGGGTAATGCCTTCATTTCCAGTTAAGCTAGTTAATAAAGGTCGCTAAGACTTCTAAGTAACTGCGCCATGTGGTGGGAATTTGGGGATAAAGGTTACTCGATTAGGATTTATAAAAACTTGCTTTGCCATGCTCCAGTGCAGCTCTTTGATTTGAGTGCACCCTCTTGAGAGTAAATAAAGACTTTCTTTTGCTCAGATCCAGTCTCTGAAAATTTCTTTAAGGGAAAATTTATTCCACAGAGTTCTGGTGCTTTGGCTGAGAATCGATACCCTACATAAGACTCTCCTGGACACAGATAAGAGTGGGTGCAAGGCAACTGTTTTGGCAGCTCATGATTTAATGCTTGAGCATATCCCTTAGGGCATGAGAAAATTTGGGGATAAAGGTTACTCATTTCCAACTCTGTTTGTTAGTCTGTGTGTTTGTGGATCTGTAAGGAAAAGACTACAAGCTGAGGTCAGTTTAGATTCTCCAAAAATTATCTGGGACAAAAATCAAGGCCAATGAAAAATGAATTCTTCAGCATAGGAGGGAGGAGGTTGAAGGCTTTGAGTCCTTCCATTGTGAGGATGTGCCATCAAAGAAGGGTTGTAAACAGCAAGGCAATATTTGAGAGAAAGGAGTGCAATTGCCAAAGATCTCAGGAGGAAGAAAATAGTTGAAAATTCCAATAGACAAAAGAATTGAGAGGAAGGAGATTTTTCATTTCATTTCTTGACTGATGGAAAAAGAGGGAAAGAATAAATAAAGCACTAAAAGTACTGTCTTTACAAGGAAAGGGTCAACCATAAAAACATAATAGCTCCAAAAAAAATTAGAGACAAATGGAGGAAAATATAAACCTAATTCTCATCACATTAAATGCAAATGAATTGAATATTAAATGCAAATTAATTGAACAATCTAATAAAAATGAAATGGAGTGACAGATTAGTTTTAAAAAAAAAAGAAAAAGAAAAAAGAAAACCTAATAATATTTTCCTTATAAGAAACACACCTAAAAAAGCAAAAACAAACATGGAAAAAAATCTAGAACAAAATTTACTTTACATTAGATTCAAGTCCAACAAAGCAAGAGTTAAACTGATGATGTCAAGGAAAAACAATAGGTTACATTATAAAAAGAGATAAATAAGGAACCTTTGTGCTGAAACTAATATATTCAAAAATGAAAAATTATAAATTAACTGAATTAAAAATTACATATATGTAAACAATATCTTATTTATTAATGAAATTAAAATTACAGATAGAGAAATATAATATATATATGTAATTAAAAGCAGAAAAATTTACTGACTTTCAATTCTGAACAAATCCAACACAAAAATAAGCAAAAGCAAAACAGTACAATTAAATAAATGCTAGAGAAACTAGAGTTAAAAGTCTTATGAAATCAATAAAAAATGTGCATACTTCTCAGTATCATATAGAATTTTTATAAAAATTGAGCTTTCAGTTTGGAACTATGCCCAATTGGTAACAAAAATGTGCATACCCTTTGATCCAGCAATATCACTACTGGGTCTGTACCCTGAAAAGATGATGAAAAGGGGTAAAAACATTGCTTCTACAAAAATATTCATAGCAACCCTGTTTGTGGTGGCAAAGAATTGGAAATCAAGTAAATGTTCTTCAGTTGGGTAATAGCTTAGCAAACTGTGGTCTATGTATGTCATGGAACACTATTATTCTATTAGAAACCAGGAGGGATGGGAATTCAGGGAAGCTTGGAGGGATTTGCATGAACTGATGCTGAGTGAGATGAGCAGAACCAGAAAAACATTGTACACCCTAACAGCAACATGGGGGTGATGACTAATCTTGATGGACTTGCTCATTCCATCAGTGCAACAATCAGGGACAATTTGGGGCTCTCTGCAATGGGCAATACCATCTGTATCCAGAGAAACAACTGTGGAGTTTGAACAAAGACCAAGGACTATTACCTTTAATTTAGCAAAAACCTGATATCTTATTGTCTGATCTTGCTATCTCTAATACTTCATGTTTCTTCCTTAAGGATTTCTCTCTCATCACATTCAGTTTGGATCAATGTATACCATGGAAACAATGTAAAGACTGGCAAATTGCCTTCTGTGGAGGGTGGGGGGAGGGAAGTAAGATTAGTGGAAAAATTGTAAAACTCAAAATAAAATCTTTAAAAAAATAAATAGAAATTGAGCTGGTATCAGGGCATAGATATGTTACCAAAAAAATGCAAAAAGACAAAAATAGTAAATACATCATTTACAGACCATAAAATAATTATCTGTACAGAGAGCACAAATACAATATCCAGTCTTAAATAGAGATTTAACAATGAAATCCTAAATCAGAGAGACACAATTAAACATTATATGAAAAACAATGATAATTATGAAATAACATATCAAAATTTCTGGAATGCAGTTCAAACAATTCTCAAGGGGAAAACACACCTAAATCCCATAAAATCCTCCATCAGCAAAAGAGGAAAGGAGAAAAAAGGTGAACTGACAGTGCACTTAAAAAACAGGAACTCAAATAATAAACCCCAAAATAAGTATGAATGATAATGAAAATTAGAGAAGAAATAGATAAGTAGAAACAAAAGAAGATTATAGAAATGATAAAAATTGAAAGTTGCTTCAACATTAACAAAAGAGGCTTACAAGAGAGAAGAAAATGTTCGGAATTGTTTCTGTGTTGAATGAGATAGAGTTATCAATGGAAGTACCTGGCTGTATTGAAGACCTGGTTGAGATTAAATATCATAAGTTTATAGTAGACCCTTATCAATATGATTTATTTCCAATTTGGATCATGAATATAAGAGGGGAAAATGGATGTTAGGAATCATTCAGAATTGGGATTATGTAAGGAGTGATTCTTGTTAAGAGAAGGAAACCAGGAATCAAGAGTTGAATATGGAGGATAGTTAAATTGGTTCACCAAGATAGAAGGGAAGAACTGGGAAAGGAGAATAAATCCAGAAAAGAGTTCTTGAGGGAATGAGAACATTTGAGGTTACAATAAAAAAGAGTAGACTTAAGAGTGAAGTGTAGGTAAAAAATAAAACTTTATGATCAGTTAAAAGAAATTCTGAACACTTAAACATGAATATTGAAATCAAGATATGAGCATACCTGGGTGTAACTGCATCAGAGTGGAGGATTTTTCAATTCATTCAATTTATTCCAATGTATTCTATGATCTTTGTGTAATTAAGTATATCAGTAATCAGTGAGTTCCCCTTTTTCATCTTATTTTTCTCATCTCATGATCAAAGGCATAGAGCTTCACAGTTATTTTGGATAACCCCTACTAAACTCAATGATGCAGATTTTTATGTATGTGTTGTTTTCTATCTATTCACATTCATATCTGTTAGAAGTTTATGATATGTACTTCTTTTTTTTTTAATTTTTTTCAAGGCAAATGGGGTTAAGTGGCTTGCCCAAGGCCATACAGCTAGGTAATTATTAAGTGTCTGAGACCTGATTTGAACCCAGATACTCCTGACTCCAGGGTCGGTGCTTTATCCACTGCGCCACCTAGCAGCCCCCTATGATATGTACTTCTAACAATTTATTCACAATATGACTAAATTAAGTAAAAGAAGTAGATGCTTCTTTAAGAAGAGAGATTTAGGGAAAATTTGAAATGCACAAAAATTTATAGGATTAAATTCTTTGAAGTCCCAGGAACTTCAAGTCACCAATGGCTCATACTTTTTAGTCTCTTAAATAAATGAGGAAATTGTTATGTTGATCATTTTAACTGATTAATCTTGTCATATGAAAATATACCTTTGAAAATCATCATTTATCTTAATCATATACTTTAAATTTAATTGAAAAATTCTATATTTTTTCATGTATCATATTTCCTACATTTAAGATGTGGAGGAGGAGGAAGAGGAGGAAGGAAGGAACAAATTGAAATGTGAGGAATATAGGAAGTTTCTTCTAAAATGTTGCCTTTCATTATGTAATGAAATAAAAAGTTTTATTTAATGTCACAAAACTATTCTCTCATTCACAGTCAAGGATTCCAACATTTCAGAATTTTTCTATTTTCTATTTCTGTTTGATTTCTTCCCTGTACAAGTATGATATGACAATATTTGTTTTTAAAGTGAATTTAGGGACGGCTAGGTGGCGCAGTGGATAAAGCACCGACCCTGGAGTCAGGAGTACCTGGGTTCAAATCTGGTCTCAGACACTTAATAATTACTTAGCTGTGTGGCCTTGGGCAAGCCACTTAACCCCATTTGCCTTGGAAAAAACCTAAAAGAATAAAGTACATATCATATACTTCTAACAGATATGAATGTGAATAGATAGAAAACAACACATACATAAAAATCTGCATCATTGAGTTTAGTAGGGGTTATCCAAAATAACTGTGAAGCTCCATGCCTTTGATCATGAGATGAGAAAAATAAGATGAAAAAGGGGAACTCACTGATTACTGATTTACTTAATTACACAAAGATCACAGAATACATTGGAATAAATTGAATGAATTGAAAAGTCCTCTACTCTGATGCAGTTATACCATTTGCCTTGCAAAAACCTAAAAAAAAAATAAAGTGAATTTAATGAAATTTTATTTCAAGATTCCCCCTTGAAATATTGAGAGATTATGATATCAATAGCTAGGAAATTACTAAGAGCAATAAAATTCAGTAAAATCAATCCAGAATTCTTTCAAGTGAAATGTTCTAGATACTGGTGTTTAGAGATTTAAGAGTTAAATTAATAAATTCTAGAAATATTTCATTTTAATAAAATTTTAAAAATAGACATTTCTAAAATATACCATGTATTACTCTGCATTTGTAAGTAGAATGTACTTTCATTTTTCTTAATGATTTAGGATCAATTTATTGGGAAATCTATTATTATAATATTGTATATATTAGATATATATATATTACAAATATAGAGACTAGTATCATGTGACTCTATTAGAGGCCCCAAAATTTACTTTAAGAATGTCCCCAAAAACATTTCCCTTATTTCAGTCTTATGGAGTGTATAGGAGATAGAATCATCTCCCATGATTTAACTTCTCTTCTACCCACAGGTAAGAATGTGATCCCTTCCTTTTTGCCTCTGAGCCCAGAATAGAAGTCAAGCAGCTCCATCACATAAACTATTTGTTCTCTTGATATCCTGATAGAGAGGAATATCTCTCATGAGTGACTTCATGGAAATTCTATAGGCAATGAATGGCAGGTTTGGGGTCTACTGATTGCTCTGCACTTCTCAAAGAGTAATAGGAGCCTTCAGGACAGGAATCACTTTGTGATTATATTACTATAAGGAATACCCTGGTAAGGGAACTACTCTATCAATGCAGGTCATTACGTTCTCTGAAACTTTTACCATTAGAGAATTGCTTAGAAAATTGAGAGATTGGGCTGCTAGGTGGTACAGTGAATAAAGTACCAGCCCTGGAGTCAGGAGTACCTGAGTTCAACTCTGGCCTCAGACACTTAATAATTACCTAGCTGTGTGGCCTTGGGCAAGCCACTTAACCCCATTTGCCTTGCAAAAGAAAAAAACCTAAAAATAAAGAAAACCAAGTGAGGGAGATAGAAGAAAAATTGGGAAAAGAAATGAGAGAGATGGGGAAAAACATGAAAAAGAAGTCAGCAGTTTAGTCAAGGAGATCCAAAAAAATGCTGAAGAAAATAACATGTTAAAAACCAGCATAGGTCAAATGGATAAAACAGTACAACAAGTTACTGAGGAGAAGAATGCTTTAAAAAGCAGAATTGGCCAGATGGAAAAAGAGATAAGAAAGCTCTCTAAGGAAAACAAATCCCTCAGATGTAGACTGGAAATGAGGGAGGCTGCTGATTTTATGAGAAATCAAGACACAATACTTCAAAACCAAAAGAATGAAAAATTAGAAGAAAATGTGAAAGATCTCATTGAAAAAACAACTGATATGGAAAACAGATCATGAAAGATAATTTAAAAATTATTGGAATATCCTAGAAGCAGAGGGCAAAATAGAAATTGAGAGAATCCACCGATCTCCCCAAGAAAGAGATCCCCCCCAAAAAACCAACCCCCAAGGAATATTATACCCAAGTTCTAGAACTCCCAAGTCAAAGAGCAAATATTACAAGCATCCAGAAGGACACAATTCAAATATCATGGAGCTGCAGTCAGGATCACACAGGACTTAGCAGCAACTACATTAAAAGCTCGCAGGGTTTGAAATATAATATTCTGGAAGGCAAAAGAGCTTGGAATGCAACTGAGAATCAACTACCCAGCAAAACTGAATGTCCTCTTCCAGGAAAAAAAGATGGACTTTCAATGAACCAGGGAAATTTCAAATGTTCCTGTTGGAATGGCCAGAGCTGAACAGAAAGTTTGATCTTCAAATACAGGACTGAGGTGAAGCATAGAGAGTGGAGGAGAAGGGTAAAATATGAGGGATTTAATGATGATGAACTACATGTACTCCTGCATAGAAAAATGATACTGATAATACTCATATTAACCTTCTCATTTAATAGAGCAGGTAGAAGGAGCACAGGAGAGAGCTGAATTTGAAGATATAATATAGTGTAAAAATGGAGTCAATGGCTAAAAGAGAAATGTAATGGGAGAAAGAAAAAGGAGAGGTGGAATAGGCTAAGAAATTTCATATAATAAGATTTTTTTAATTACAATGAGCTATTGCAATGATATAGAAGGAGGGAAGGCAAGGGGGAATGAAGGAACCTTCGCTCTCATCAGAGGTGGCTAGGAGAGGAAACAGCACATATACTCAATGGGGTATAGACATCTAGAGTAAGAAGGAGAGAAGGAGGACAGGGGAAGGGGGGGATGTGAGTGATGGAGGAGAGGGTGGATTGTAGAGGGGGGAGACTGTTCAGATATAACACATTTTATTTTTTACTTCTTGCAAGGGGCTGGGATTGGATGGCCTGTCCAGGACCATAGGGCCAGGTGGATGCTGGGCCTAAGGGGTGGTATGTAGGCTTGGGGTCTCTTGGCCCCAGGGCTGGGAATCTGTCTGCTGTGCCACTCAGCTACCCTACAGCATATTTAAGAAGAGGGACAGGGTGAAAGGAGAGAGAAAATATAGTGTATAGTAGTGGGGAAGTATGAATGGAGGGAGTTGCGATCAGCAATGGCAATGGTGGAAAAATATGGAAGTAGCTTTTGTGATGGACTTATAATAAAGAATGTGATCCACCAGCAACAGAGCTGGAGGTGGTGGAACACAGACTGAAGCACATATTTTTTTATTATTATTATTATTATTATTATTTGGAGGAGGGGTTGCAGGGCAAATGGTACTGGGTGGCTTGCCTGGGGCTGCACAGCTGGGTGATTGTCGGGTGTCTAAGGCCTGATTTGGACCCGGGTGCTCCTGGCTTCAGGATCAGTGCTCTGTCCACTGCACCACCTGGCTGCCCCTACTACTACTACTACTATTACTACTACTACTACTACTATTATTACTATTATTATTTCATTTCATTTCATTTCATTTCATTTCATTTTGTTTTTTTTTTTTATTTTTGCAGGGCAATGGGGTTGGGTTTGGCTTGCCCCAGGGTCACACATCTGGATGATCGTTGGGTGTCTGGGGCCAGATTTGGGCTCAGTTGCTCCTGGGTCTGGGCCAGTGCTCCATCCACTGCACCACCTGACTGTACCTATCATCATCATCATCATCATCATCATCATCATCATCATCATCATCATTATATTATTATTAATTTTAATTTTTTCTCTTTACTTTATTGCTCATGAGGTTCTTTTTTTATACATTACTAAAATATTTACTCTTAAGAATATTTTAGTAATGTATAAAAAACCATCATTTTACAAAAATAAGAATAAATGAAGTTAGTCACTTTAATACTAAAAGAAAAAAAAAGAATGCCAGACATACACTGGTCAAAACGACTGCTTTATAGGGAACTCACACAGGGCAAGTGCTCACTAGAGGGGTCAAAAGAAATGAAATAGGGACACCCTGAAGGTCTCTCTTAACAACTTTAGAATTGATTTTGCAGCAGGGGAGACACTGCCACAGCCTCCTAGCATGATGTGCTCACATCAGAGGGAGTGCTGCACTCTATGAGCAGGGTAAAATTGAAGCAGCTGATGTTTAGAGTAACTATATCACAGGTATTCACAAGGACTACTTGTGCCTGACATACGGTGGAACATTTTGAACTCTTACTGGTCTGATCAGACACAGTCAGACACATTCTTTAAGTCATCTCTAACATATTGATAACATTTTAGTCATCTTCGATAATGAAGAACAAGGATCATCCAACCATCTGGGAATACATCATTTACACAAAGAAGTAAATTCGAATCATAGATCTGGCATCTTCTAAAGACTCTGGGCCAAGCTTGACAAAATCCAGCCTTGGAAGTTAACTTTAAATATGCTATACTTGTCCTTTTGCTTGTATCCATTTGGAGTTAGTTACTTTTGAAAGTGTCCAAAATAGAGTTTATTTCTAGATTTTCTTAAATGTAGGCAGTACAGTCTCTTGTTTCTGTATAAGCCTTGTATATTAGATATAATAGTTTTTATCTCATCCCATAGAAAATTCAGAAGATGAATCTATAATCTATAAAGAGACGGAGAAAATATGTATATCTCTAAAGAAATTCATTGGTGTTCAATAATACATTAAAAAATTTTAAAACACCAAAATGGCCCATAAAATCCCCATTATGTGTGCAACAGAGCTTATCTTTTTAAACCCATTTGGAAACTTGTTCCCACCCTCTAGTTTTCTATCTTTAATATCTTTAATGCTTAAAGACTTCCTTCATTTGACCCTATTAGCCCCATTACTACCTCCCAACCTTTTTTTCTCT
Organism: Macrotis lagotis; assembly: GCF_037893015.1. Lineage (NCBI taxonomy): Eukaryota > Metazoa > Chordata > Mammalia > Peramelemorphia > Peramelidae > Macrotis > Macrotis lagotis. The sequence goes on along the minus strand of NC_133664.1, from coordinate 212,146,164 downwards.
TTACCACCAAATTGTCAGAATTTTTCAGTCAGTTTCAGTGGTGAACTACTGTGATAATTTTGATTTACTTAATATCAATTTGTTTCTTTCAATGTTGTCACCTCGGTTGAAGCCCTGATCACCTCATTCCTGAAATAATTCAGTATTTTCCAACTGCTGGTCTCCTTGGAAAGTCATTTAGCCTTTCAATGCTCTAGACAATTATCTAAATGTAGATATTTCAGAGAAGGTACTGATCTGCATTGGTAGAGAGAGTTCCCCCACCAGGGCATTCCCTTTAATAATGGAATCCACAAATCTAATCCCCAGAGTGTCTACTTCCAATCCATCATAATACTAAATTAAATTTGCTTAAACTCTGTTTTCAGTATGTAAATGCTATACCTTTAAAGAGTTTCAGTCCTTTGGTGGTTACCTTCTTTTAAATCATTAATCTGGCTTATATTATTCGCTCTCATGTGATGATGTTTGTCCTTCATTCTCAAAAAAGACCACAGCTTCAGGGAGATGATACCATGAAGCATATGAAATGGATTTGAATGAGGTGATGCTGTGCTAAGTCACAAGCCTCACTTTCTCCTCCAGAGTCATCTGGGTCCAGTTGCCAAATATGAATCAGGAAGACTAGAGACTAGGCAGTCAGGATTAAGTGACTTGCTCAAGGTCACATAGCTAGCAATTGCCTGAGGCTGGTTTTGAACTCAGGTCCTCCTGACTTTAGGGCCAGTGCTGTACCCACTATACCATCTAACTACCTTACTTTTAGAAGTGTCTTTCTTTTTTTTTGAGGCAGTTTGGGTTAAGCGACTTTCCCAGTATCACACAACTAGTAAATGTTTGAGGCTGGGTTTAAAGTAAGGGCCTCCTGATTCCCGAGTCAGTTTTCTTATCCATTGCCCTAGTTGTATCAATTTTTTTTTTTAGTTTTTGCAAGGCTAAGATTAGGTGACTTGCCCAAAGTCACACAGGTCAAATTTGAACTCAGGTCCTCCTGACTCCAGGGTCATCCACTGTATCACCCAGCTACCCCAGAAGTAGCAATTCCTTTTGTTTTGCTTTTGTTTTTGTTTTTGCAAGGCAATGGGGTTAAGTGGCTTGCCCAAAGCCACACAGGTAATTATTAAATGTCTGAGGCTGGGTTTGAACTCAGGGACTCCTGACTCCAGGGCTGGTGCTCTATTCACTGAGCAACCTGGCCTCCCCTAGAAGTAGCAATTCTTAAAGGAGATAGAGAAAATAGAAGTATTGTCCTCTGTTAGATATTCCCTGTACCTCTTATATGATCCATTGTTACCTTCAGTCCTCTCCATGATTATTTTCTTTTCTCTTGCTATGGAATCTCTGACTCTGTCACTCTTTTCAGTCAGTTTCCCCCACAAATTCTGATTTCTTTTGAGTCAGGATGCAATCTATGAAACATCAAGATGCTCTTTGATGTACTCTCTCTTATCTTTCCGCACACCTAATTACTTCATATTATGCCCATTTAGAAGTACCCATCGCCTTTTGAAAATTCTGTTGCCTCTATTGGAGTGTTCTTCAGCGACTGTGAACTCAACTACTGAATTGAGATTTCCTCTTTTTATTCTTAGTCATTTTCCTAGAGTTCATTTTTTAAGTGACAAGTATTATTTTGTCATCATTGTTTACCATTGATTAAGGTATATCACATATTCCTTCTGTTTTCTGTTATTATGACCATATCTATTCTACAATTTATTCCCACCAAAAAATGTTGATTCACTTGTAGGGTATTTCCAAGTATATTCCTCTACTACTATCACTTCTCTTAATATTCCACCTTTGTCTTTATCCCTGGATATTTTTATAAAGAAATTTCTAGTTTCTATTTTTATTTTTGTTAAGGCAAATGAGGTTAAGTGGCTTGCCCAAGGCCACACAGCTAGGTAATTATTAAGTGTCTGAGGCCGGGTTTGAACTGAGGTACTCCTGACTCAAGGGCCAGTGTTCTATCCATTGCGCCACCTAGCAACCCCTGTGTTATTGTTTCTTAACTCCATAAGTAACTCACTTAAACCACTTTCTAAATTTTTTTCCTTTTAACTGTATCTAGAGGTGGAGTGATGTATTTACTTACTTGACCTTATTTACTTTTTGACCTTTCTTGTATTTTCATTCTCTGAGATGTTTGCAGATCAGATAATCTGTTTATGTATTGCTCTGGATTGTAATTCATCAAATGCCTCTCTTTTATGGAAAAATCTTTTTTTTAATTATTGATAATTTTTTTTAGGTTTTTGCAAGGCAAATGGGGTTAAGTGGATTGTCCAAGGCCACACAGCTAGGTAATTATTAAGTATCTGAGACCACATTTGAACCCAGGTACTCCTGACTCCAGGGCCAGTGCTTTATCCACTGCGCTACCTAGCTGCCCCTAATTATTGATAATTAGACTCAAGTGTGCATAGCCAAATGGCACAGTAAATAGAATGCCAGACCTGTAGTCAAGAAGATCTAAGTTTCAATTGTCTTTCAAACACTTACTAGGGGTGTGTTACCCTGGGCAAACTGCTTAATTCTATTTGCCTTAGTTTCGTCATCTGTAAAATGAACTGGGCAACTCAAAAATAAACCACTACTGTGTCTTTGTAAAATAAACTTCAAATGGAGTCACATTAGATACTGACTCAGTTTCTTTTATCTTTGTAATATTTGTTCATGGATGTTTGAAGTTATATAGAAGTTTTATAGGACATCTTCCCTTTTGTTTTTAATATCTTCCCTGTGCTCAAGATTTTAAACTAAATTTTCTTCCTTTTTGAGATGTTAATTTCAGTCTTTTTTCCCTTACATTCCCTGGTTCCTCACTTTCTGTTTCCTCTTGCTTCAATGGTGGATTACCTGAAACTGAACCTCAAAGGTGTCTCAATCTCCTCTCCCTGAGAAATTCACTTTTCATTGGCCTCTATTTCTCTGAAGTCACTTTTGGAAAGACAGAACTGGCATCAACTGAATGCAATCACCTTTCTTTCAGGCCTGGTGTAGTTATCATGCTCAACATTGGTGCTCTGCCCACATTTCCTTTATTCTTGACTTTTCTGACTGAGACCAATCACTGCCACCAAAGGCTGAGCTGTTATTGCTTTTCTTTTTGAATTTTTATTTACCTTTTAGTATATTGGCCATATTGCAAAAAGCAAGAAAAAGAGAATGAAAAATTATGTCTCAGTTTATGGAACATTTTCCATCATGAATCCATTGAAATTGTGTGGGATCATTATATTGATCAGAGCATCTAAGTCTTTCACAGTTGATCATAATTACAATATTGCTGGTATTGCAGTTTTCTCCTGGTTCTACTCACTTCACTTTGTATCAGTTCATGTAAGTATTCCCAGATTTTTTTCTGAAACCATTCTCCTTGTCATTTCATAGAGTATAACAATATTCATTTAAAATCATAAGCTACAACTTGTTCAGCCACTTTTGAATTGATGGACATTGTATCACTTTCCAATTCTTTACTGCCACTAAAAGAACTAATAGAAATATTTTCCTATATATCCATTCTTTTTTCATTTCCTTTTAACTCTTTGGGATACAGTCTAAGGAGTGGTATTGCTAGGTCAAAGTCTGTGCGATATGGGGTGGCTAGGTGGCTAGGTGGAGCAAGTGGATAAAGCACTGGCCCTGGAGTCAGGAGTACCTGGGTTCAAATGCGGTCTCAGACATTTAATAATTACCTAGCTGTGTGGCCTTGGGCAAGCCACTTAACCCCATTTGCCTTGCAAAAACCTAAAAAAAAAAAACAAACAAAAGTCTGTGCAATAGAATATCAACTGTGATCTTATTGAAAAGACTTCTAATTCAACCCTCTTCCAGATATTGCTTCCTCTTAGTTTTTGATAAGTACTGCTTATTATTTTAAGGAAAATTTCATTTATTTTTAAGATTTCAAGTGGATATATATACATATGTATGTATATATATATATATATATATATATATATATATAAATGTGTGTTCTTCCCTCTGAATGACTTCAAATGAGAATAAGATTCAACTATTGCTCATAACTTCCTATTTTCCCTCCCAATGTAAGAGCTAATTTCTCCCATTTTTCCTCTCCCTTCCCCTTTCTCTTAGTGTATCCCTTTCTCATCTTCCATTTTTTTTTTGAGATCATTCTAACATATTTGGCTTACATTTGTGCCCTCTCTCTATGTAGACTCCTTCAAACTATTCTAAAAATGATAGATCTAAGGAGTTACATGTATCATCTTCCCATGTAAGAATATAAACAGTTCAACCTTAATAAGTTCCTTATAGATTCTCCTTCATGTTTACCTATGTATGTCTCTCAAGTGAAGTGGTTGAAGTGGTTGTCAGATTTTTCTATTCATCTGCAGAATTTCAATCAAGAATGTTCAAAAATCCTCTATTTAAATCAATACCCTCCTTTTTCCTGAAAAATTATACTCAATTTTGCTTTATATATTATTCCCAGTTGTAATCTTAATTCTTTTGCCATCCAAAATATTTTCCTAATCCTTTGCTATTTTAATGTGATAAATACTAAATCTTGGGTGATCCTGATTCTGCCTCCTTGGTATATGAATTGTTTCTTTCTGACTGTTTTCAATATTATCTTGTTAAGATAGGAGTTTTAGAATTTGGTTTTAATATTCCTGGTAGTTTCATTTTGGCATCTCTTTCCACATCAGTGAATTCCTTCAATTTCTGTTTTACCCTCTAGTTCTAAGATATCAGGACAATTATCCTATATAATTTCTTCAGATAAGATGTCAGGTACTTCAATACTTCTTAAATTATCTCTCCATCTATTTTCCAGATCAGTTTCACAGTTTCTTCTTCTTTTTCATTCTTTTGATTTTTTTTTTGTTTTTTGATGTCTCATGTAGTCATTAGCTTTTACTTGACCAATTCTAATTTTAAAAGAATTTTTTTCTTTTTTCTATTTTTATTCCATTTTCCCAGTTACATGTAAAAGTTTTTACATTTTTTCCTAGGATCTTGTGTTGGGGGAGGGGCAGGCTCTCAGATGTTTGCTTTCTAAAACCCTAGAGGCTTTGTTCATTTGGCTTAGTAATTCCAAGGGCCAGGGGGTAGGGGGTACTGGTTGCTTTCTCTGGAGTGTTTGAAGTCCTCTCCCAATCCTGGAGGGAGGGAGGAGGGGCAGCAGAGTCTGAGTTGATATGAATAATTGTCTGAAAGTCAATCTCCCTTTCAGCTGAGTGGGCTCCTTAGTCCACACCTGTGCTTCAGGGGATGGGGGCCAGGCAGGGCCACTACAATTTGTTCCTGGAAGAATGCTCCAAAAGTATGGTGAGTTCAGGTCTGGCAGGGAGCTAGATGATTTTCAGGCTGCAGACCTCCTCTCCCCCCTGGCCAAAAACTCTGTGGCTAAAATTGGTTCTCAACCCGCCTCTCACCAAAGTCTCTGAGACCAATGCCTCTCACCAAGGTCTCTGAGGCTAACCCTTCTCACCAAGGTCTCCAAGGCTAACACCAGTCCATTAGCTTCCTGCCCCCTCCACCCCACCCCAGCCCTGGGCTGATTCTATGGTCTCCTCTCCTGGTTCACCCACAGTCCCCTGAGACAGACCTTGTTAGTAGATGTTCTCCTAGCTTCTTTTTCTGGGTTTTGTTGCTCTAGTTTCTGTTAAGAGGTTTCTTTCATGTTATTTTTGAGGGGACACAGGGATTGCTTAATGAAGTGCCTGTCTTCTCTCTGCCATCTTAGCCCTGGGAGATGAATTATTTTTTTTAATGAGCTTTTATTCCTCTTTTTTCCAATTGACCAATTCTGTTTTTAAGGTTTTTTTTCTTCAGTATTTTTGTGCTCCTTTTACCAAGTTGTTGAATGTCTTTCCATAATTTTCTAGCATACTCTAATTTTTCCCCACTTTCCCATCTATTACTTTTATTTCAATTTTAAAAATCAATTTTTGTTTTATCTCTCTTCTAGGAATTCTTGTTGGGTTTGTTTCCAAATTGCATTGTTTTGGTGCTTTCTTTACAGCGCTTTTCACATTATTGTCTTCTGAATTTCTGTGTTGATCTTCCTTGTCACTGTGGAGTTTCTTTTTTTCTTTTGTAAGATCATTTTCCTAGTCTTTTTCTTAACTTTAAACTTTATATTTGAGTTGGGTTCTATTCACTTGGATGTGTAGCAAACTGTGGATTTAGACTCTTTTCTACTACTCCAGTTAGTTCTTATGGTTTTCAGTGCTTCCAAGGTAATGTTATCTGTTCACTACTTTCCTGGTTTTTGCTCTGGTCCTTAGCCTAGAGGACCTTGATTCCCTAGAGGTTCAAGAGCTATTCCTTCTTTCCACTATGGACTGCAACCAGGGCTCCTGCAACTTTGAGACAGCAAGCACTTCTCTCTAGCCTGCAGTTGCAACCAAGAACTGATCCGAGCAATGGAATTGCCAAACAGTGCCTGGCTCTTCATCTAGTACTAGCACAGGTGTTCCTTATAACTTCTGACTTGTCTAATCCACTTCTTGACTCTAAATGAGAATTCCTGATGTAGCTGCTTTTGCTATCTGGGCATCTCCAAGGACATGTGTCCTCCCTACCAAGCCCCACTCCTATGTTGCAGACCTCCAATTTCTTGAATATTCTTCTAATTACTTCTCACTAAGATATATAAATGTTAAGTTTAGGTTAAGAGAGAAAATTCCCTCTAAAGGTTAAGGAATTTCTTAATTGGAGCTTGGAGCAATTGTGATTGAATTCATGACTTTTCACCTAAAGCCATAGGAAATGGAAACATAAAGTAAAAGAGTTTTTGTCATTATTTCATAATAATTTTTATTTCCTCAACACTGTTATCTAGATTGAACCCTTACCTGTGAAAAAGAAAAAAAGATTTTCTTAAACACAGCTTAAATACATGGCAACAAATGAGAATATATACTTTTCTTCCCTAATGTTCTTTTCTGGTAGGAGTTATATTTCCTTATCTGTTCTTTATAGCTTTCACTAATTTTTCAGATATTCTTTTTGACTTCATTTTAATTTATGGATTTGTAACCACTAAAATGACTGCATATAGTTGTTCTCTTGATCCTGCTTATTTAGTTATGTTGGCTTACACAAATCTCATGTTTTTCTGAATTCCACATAGTGTCATTTTGTACCATATATTTTATTATATTTATATATAAAGGGTAATTTAGTCATCCCTTAAGTGTATATATTTTCTTTTCATTTTTTTCTTAACATAGTGTCACTTTTAATATCTTTGCATATGTTGAACTTTGTTTCTCAGGTCCTCCTAACTACAGGGCTGGTGCTCTACCCATTGCACCACCTAGCTTCCCCTTAAAAACTTTCTTTTTCTTGAAGGGTTGGGGTTTCTTTTTGGTCTATATTTTTTACTAGATAACTATCATGAAAATGTTTTGCATAATGACACATATATAACCTTTATCAAATTACTTGCCTACTCAATGAGGATGGAAGAACAGAGAGATTTTTGTTACTCAAAGTTTTAAAAATGAATCTTAAAAATTGTTTTTATGTGTAACTAGAGAAAAATAAAATGCTTAATAAACTTTTAAAAAGATGAACTTTAAAAGATTCAAGAACTCAAATCAATGCAATGGCCAACCATAATTCCAGAGTATAGATGGAGATGCACACTTTCTGATTGAGAACTGATGAACTCAAAATAAAGGAGTCATACATTTTTAAACAATTTATTTTGTTTGACTAAGTGTTATTTGTTAAAAGAATTTGTGGGGCAACTAGGTGGCACAGTGGATAGAGAACCAGCCCTGGAGTCAGGAGTATCTGAGTTCAAATGTGACCTCAAACACTTAATAATTACTTAGCTGTGTGGCCTTGGGCAAGCCACTTAACCTCATTTGCCTTGCAAAAAAAATTTTTGTTTTATTTAGTTTTGTTATCTTTTTTAGTGGTGGAGTGAGGAAGAAGGAGGAAGAGAAAACACATTTCTATTAAAGTTTGAAAGTCTATCAATAAGCATTTATTAAATGTTCTCAGGTGTTTGGCACTGTGCTAAAAGCTAGGGATTAAGAGAGAAGCAAAAATAATTCCTGATGTCAAAAAGCTCACATTCTTATTCTATATATAAATAGTGTCTTATTCTATATGTATAATCAATCTTTCACCTCTCTGATATGCTTTGAAATCAGTATCACTATTGGTCATCAAATTGATTTATTTGTTGTCTTGTAAAGTTATTTTCTCATACCATTCTCCTTGTTCTTGTCATTTTATTTTGCATTAAATCATATAAGTGTTCCCAGGTATCTCTGTATTCAACATATTTGTTTATTTCTTATGGTACGGTTTCATTACATTCTTATCCCCACAATTCGATCAGCCATTCTACAATTGATGGATATTCATTTTTTGTCTTTGTTAAATGCCCCAAAACAATACATACAAGATAAAAATTTTTAAAGGGAAAATGAACAAATGGAAATTTTGTTATTATTTTATTCAAATTAATACATATTTTGAAACTACAAAGCAAAAGTTTTTTAAATAATATACAGGAGGTTCTTGTTCATTGTATACTAAAATTTTTGTTTGTCAATGTCTATTAATAATAAAAATAGCCTTAAATTTTAGGAAAAATATTGAGAAAAAATGGTAATTAGAATGTTGGGCATACTTGTCTGTTTTGCTCTAGAAATCTAATATAATATAAAGCCCTCTGCTTACCTCATGAGAGATAGTAAAAAAAAATGGACACTCATTTTTTAGGTTTGACATTTGTTTGAAGAATATAACCACAAATTATTAATATCAGAGACATATTGGGAAATCTAGTGCGTTGTATTTTTTATAAATAAAACATTACTAGTGAACACTCTGTAAGTACTTCAGATAAACTATTTAAGTCAGATTCTATAGACAAACAACTGAACAAAATAGTTTCATATTAATAATTTTCTTTGACAGTTCAATACTAAATGAACAAAGATCTTACTCATTGATTTCCATCTGAGATCATTGCTTTGTTTTCATGTTCTATGAATGTCTACAACTATGCCCTAGTATGATTTAGTTCATTTTACACTACTGCTTCAGAGTGGCATCATGGACATTACATCCATTATGAGAGTCCCTTGTCATTTTAGATAATATGAAAAATGACTGCATATAGTTTTTTAAAAAGTCTTTGAAAAATGGTGATGTTAATTTTAGATCCTTGTTAGTTTCCATGTTATTTTTATAGCCAGCACGATATAAAAATGCTTTATGAATAAATGTCAAAAATGATACTTTCTTCCATTTTTTTTCTTTTTTAAACACAACTTTGTTTCTTGTATTTGTTTATAAATTTAATTTTTTATTCTGAACTTAGTGTTTAGTTATTTTCAGTCACATCCAACAACTCATCGTGATGTTTTCTTTGCAAAGATACTGGAGTGGTTTGCCATTTCCTTTCTCCATCTCATGGTATAGATGAGGAAACCTAGGCAAACAGGGTATTGTGATGTGCCCAAAATCACATAATTAGTAAATGTCTATGGCTACATTTGAACTAAGTTTTTCCCAACACAAGGCCCAGTGCTTACAAGGTAGAGAACAGAAAAAAAATGATTGTACTTGAAAAGGCAAATCCCTATTTATTACAGTTTGTTTTTCCTTTTAAGTATATAATAATTTCAAATTGTACCTTTCAAAGTTTCCTTTTTTCCTTCATTCTTTCAACTCATCCATCCTTCTTTTCTCCTATCATTATCCTTTCCATCCCACAAACAAACTTTCATAACAAAAATGCATAGTTAGGCAAAGGAAATTGCTACATTGACTTTTTTGTAAATAATATCTACCTTCATGGTGGTGAGAAGAAACTGGTTGATACATATTTTATAGGTGGTACAAACTTCATTCATTCAATCAACAAGAATTTGTTATGTCTCTGATGTGCCAGTCTATTCTAAATGCTGGTTCTATCCCTGCTGTCAAGGAGCTTACAGTCTTACTGTCAAACTGATTGTTATGGAAGAAGTTATTTTTTTTAGCACAAATGCTTTCTTCAACTTTTTCTGTTTCAGTTGTTTTTCTTGGCTTTCAGATACAACCTTGTTTGTAAAGACTGTAAAGTCTTGATTTTATCAATATATTCTCATCTTTTTCTTGTGGTATAGAATATTTCCCTTTACTTCTTGAGATATTGTGAAATTCTCATAAGAAAAATGAATACTATTTTTTAATTTATTGGGAAGAGGTAGATTACACAAGTCAACAAACCATGGTACATTGTAAACATTGTAAAAGTAGGAATCTTATTTAAAATACATAAAGTTCTGATTTATGGCAACTGATTTATGATGTTTTCTGAATTTTGTATGTTGACTTATTTTATTCTAAGGCAAATTCTATTCTAAGTTAAATCTAAATAAAAATTCACATGTACATTTGCTTTAAAATTTAAAACACTTTATGTTCAAAATCACCATGAGAAAAATAGTGAAATTACTTCTAATTTTATATAAGAAAAAACTGAGTCTCAGAAACATCAAGTCATCTGCCTGGAGTCATTAAGCTAATGTCAAATATAGAGTTAAAATCTAAGGGCTTCTGATTATGGTGGACTCTGCCAAATCAACTCTGTCATTTCCCCTTCTCCAATAGTAAGTTAAACTAGATTTTTATGTTGATAGTTTGCAATGCACTGAAATCATAATGTTAAAGCTCAGAATTGGACAATATCCAGTACTTTCCAATTATTCTTGGAATCAAAAGAAACTGATATTTAGAAGTCATCTGTACTTGATTCCATCCAACTTTTCCAAATTTACTTAAATATTTTTTTTTCTCTTGACACTCTATGATCAAGTCAAACTGGTGTCTCATTCAGGGCACTTTATCTCCCATTTCTACCCCCTTGCAACTGAGTGGAAGGTAATTCATTCTTATTTCCACCATTTGGTATTGGTATCTCTGACTTCCTTAAAGATTCCATACCCTAACACCAGCTTCTACTTGAGACTTATCTTGATTGCTCTCCCTTGTTAGTGATTTTTCTTTTAGGAATTCAGAGTAATGTTTTTAGTACTATATCTTTTACTCATTAGCTATTTGATAAGTCATTTAACCTCTCTGAGTTTAACCTCTCTGTTTATATAATAAAGGGCAAGGACCAGATAAGCTCTGAGGTCCATTTCCACTCTCAATGCTAAAAGGGAAGCTGAATGAATTGTATGGAATTACATAGACAGTAGAACTATAATAATGGTTCTGTCCCTGCTCTCAAGGAACTTTCAGCCTAATTCTGTTACACTCTCTCAGAACTAGATAAATCTAACCAAAAAATAAACAAGAAGGAAGTTAAGGTGAATAAAATATTAGAAAACTTGGATATGATAAATATCTGGAGAAAACTGAATGGGGATAGAAAACAATATACCTTTTTCTTTGCAGTTCATGGCAACTATACTAAAACTGACCATGTACTAGGGCATAAAAGCCTTAATCAAATGCAAAAATAGAGAAAAGATAAATGCATACTTTTTCAGGTCATGATGCAATGAAAATACATGTAATAAAGGGCCATGGAGAAATAAAGTAAAAATTAATTGGAAATGAAATAGCTTAATTTTAAAGCAGCAAATCATAGAAATAATCAATCATTGCATCCAAGAAAATGATAACAATGAGACATCATACCAAATTTATGGGATGCAGCTAAAGTAGTTTTTGGAGGAAATTTTATATCTCTAAATACTTAAATGAATAAAATAGAGAAAGAAGAGATAAAATAGAGAAAGAAGAGATCAATGAATTGGACATGCAGCTAAAAACAGTAGAAAAAAATAAAAGATCCCCAATTAAAAACCAAATTAGAAATTCTAAAAATCAAAGGAGTGATTTGATAAAATTGAAAGCAAGAAAACCACTGACCTAATATATTAGTTTTATGAAAAAAATAATAAAATAATAAACATTTGGTTAATCTGATTTTTGTAAAAAGAAGAAAATCAAATTACCAGTATCAAAAATGAAAAGGGCAAACTCACCACCACCAAGGAAGAAAATAAAGAGATAATTTGGAGCTATTTTTTTTAACAGGGTGCCAATAAATTTAATAACCTGATTGAAATGGATGAATATTTACAAAAATGCAAATAGCCCAGATTAACCAAAAAATGAAATAAAATACTTAAATAGCCCCATTTCAGAAAAAAGAAATCAAAGAAACATTGATAAATTCTCTAAGAAAAAGTATGGATTTACAGGTGAATTCTACCTAACATTTAAGGAACAATTCCAATTCTAAATAAACTTTTTAAAAAATAAGAGTTCTGCCAAATTCCTTTTATGACACCAACATGATACTTACACCTAAACCAGAAATAACCAAAACAAAGAAAATTATAGATCAATCTCCTCAATAAACATTGATGCAAAAATCTTAAATAAAATTTTAGCAAAGAGATTATAGCAAGTTATCACTAGGATGCTATACTATGATCAGGTAGGATTAATATCAGGTGGTCAGGGATGGTTCAATATTAAGAAAACACTCAACATAATTGAGCTTATCAATATCAAAACCAACAGAAATCATATGATTAGGTCAACAGATGCTGAAAAAGTCTGACAAAATATAACATCCATTTCTATTAAAAACACTAGAGAGTAAAAGAATAAATGGGATTTTTCTTAAAATAATAAGCAGAATTTATGTAAACCAACAACAAATATTATATGCAATGGGGATAAACTAGGAGCATTTCCAATAAGATCGGGGTGAAAAACAATGCCCATTATCACCATTACTATTCAATATAGTATTACAAATGTTAGCTTTAGCAAAAAGGGAAGAAAAAGAAATTGAAGGAATCAGAGTTGGCAATGATGAAGCAAAACTTTCACCCTTCGTAGATGATATGATGGTTTACTTAGAGTACTTGAGAAAATCATCTAAAAAACTCCTTGAAACAATTAATAAATGCAACAAAGTAGCAGGATATAAAATAAATGCATCAATTATTAGCATTTCTATATATGAACAAACACAAGAGATAGAAAGAAAAATTCCTTTTAAAGTTATTGCAGACAACATAAAATACTTGGGAATCTACCTCCCAAGACAAAACCAGAAACTGTATGCACACAATTACAAAGCACTTTTCACACAAATAAAGTCAGATCTAAACAACTGTTAAAATGTCAATTGCTCATGCTTAGGTCGAGTTAATATAATAAAAATGACAATTCTACCCAAATTATATTACTTATTCAGTGCCATACCAATCAAACTACCAAATAACTGTTTTCCTGAGCTAGAAAAAAAAAGTAATAAAAATTCATCTGGAGCAACAAAAGGTCAAGAATAGCAAGAGAACTGATAAAAAAAAAACATGTTAAGGAAGGTGGCCTAGCTCTACCAGATTTAAAACTATACCATAAAGCAGCAGTCATCAAAAGTGCCTGGTACTGGTTAAGAAATAGAGTAATGGACCAATGGATTATGATAGGTTCAAAAGAAACAGTAGTAAATAACTATTTACTGTTTGACAAACCCAGGCATTAGTTTCTGGGATAAGAACTCACATTATTGGGAAAAATTGTTGGGAAAACTAGAAAACAGTATGGCAAAAACTAGGCATAGACCTACATCTCACAGCCTATACCAAAATAGGGTCATAATAGGTACAGGATTTAGATATAAAGGGTGATACCATAGACCAATTAAAAGATCAAGAAATTATCTGTCAAATCTATGGAAAAGGGAGAAATTTATGACCAAGCAAGAAACATAGTACATTATAAATTGCAAAATAGATGATTTTGACTATATTAAATTAAAAAGTTTTTGCACTAATAAAACCAATGCTGTCAAGATTAAAAGGAAAACAGAAAGCTAGAAAATACTTTTTGCAGCTAGGGGGTTCTAATAAAGCTTTCATATATAGAGAACTGAATCAGATTTGTAAGGGTACAAGTCATTCCCCAATTGACACATGGTCAAAGGATATAAACAGCAGTTTTTAAATGAAGAAATTAAAGCATATGAAAAAATGCTCCAAATCATTACTGATTAAAGAAATGCAAATTAAAAATTTGATGTACCACCTCACACTTATCAGATTGGTTAAGACTGGGAAAAATACTAAAAAGGAATATTGCTAGGGACACTGAAGAAAAGATTGAACTAAACTATGGCTTAAAATTATTTGGTGATGCTATCTAGTCATTTGTCAAACTAAATAAGTAATAATTCTTTTTGACAGACTGCACTCAAAAATGATATCAATAATCAGGAATTGAGCCATAGGCCTTCTCATGGGATTTCCAATCACTGAAAAAATTCCTTCATTTAGTTCACCAACTATTACAAATGATAGATAGATTGATAGATATAGCTAGATAGACAGATAGCTAATACTAAAATAACACTTCCTTATAATATGCAAACAAATAAAAGAACAAAAGGTAGTAGAATGCTCTTTCAATGCATGTCCTGGATATGCAGAGTATGTCACCTATCTATGTCTATACTGTATTAAGTTTTCGGCATATTGAGGTCCAGACCTCAATATGCACTCTATGCACAGGTATCTTGAGTCTTCTGAGATGTGGCTTCAGCTACTCTCAGGGGTCTTAGACAACTTTCTGAGTACCTATTCTACTAACAGTAGTTCAAGAGACCTCATTGCTATTCCCTTTAACAATCAGCCAGTAGACTTATGTCTTTAATGGGGCATTTTTCACTCAAATGTCATAGGAAGAACAGTTGCTCCAAAGCATTTTCCCTAGACCATTAATATAGAGTTCATGAAACACAAGAGTGGGCATGAAAATGGTAGTATAGGAAAATGGTCATATATAGCCAAGGCAGCCTGTTATTCTTAATTGAGGGCTTTGATATCCTTTCTTTCTATAACTGGAGGGTCTTCCTGAAGTTCACTTGAAAAATTACATTAGTGATAGATGAATCACTCATCTGGACTTGCTCCTGAAAAGCACAGTGTTTTTGCTGGAAGGGTTAATCCAATGCTGAGCAGAATTGAGTAGATTCTTCAGGTGCTTTGCATAACTGCTTCTTTGTTGAGCTGCAAAGGTAACTCAGCCATTGGACTGCTATCCAACTAAACAGGAAAGGTTCCTCTGTCCCTGAGCAGGTGCTGCCAGACAGTGCTGGGCAGGTAGCTTTGATGTTGTACAGTTTCTGGGTCCTGAGACTGGACCAGGCTGATTGCAGTGTTACTTAACTATTGCTGCTGGGTTAAGCAGTTCAGTAGGCTACTAAGCTTTTTTTCAAGAAATGGCATCTCTTATGGACAGTTAATTTTTTTGGTCTCTGTAGTAACACTCTTTGATGAGAAGGTACAGTCTTTACCGCTTTCAGAACTTGACCTTCTTTTCAACTGCTTATGAATTATAAATTCGACTGCATTAGAGATGGCAGAGGTCTCTCTTCATTGATTGCCATACAGCTTTGCCCCTTGAGATCTGTCACTCCCAAATTTGAAGAGGTGATAGAACTCTTATTTATTTCAACAAATCTTCTAGTTTTAGAGAAAGGGTTAAGGATGATAAGCCAGAAAAATCCAAATGCTTCCTAGATTTCTTTAGGGTCTTTCACAAATAAATATTTTGGGACAAAGCAGTCTGTGCACAAGAGCAAGTTTTCTTTTCTGGTCTTTTCATATTTAGTTGGTCTATTTAAACTTCAGAACCCTTCCACAAAGGGGAAGTCTTCTTTTTACTAGGATTTTTCACCATAATCTTTACTGAAATCTTACCCAAGAAAGCCCATTATTAAAAGTATATCAGCCCAGACTGCAGAAGGGCATGACTAACACTTTCTTCTATCAACTTTGATTCAGAATGCCACCCAGGTCTGTCTGCTCCCACTGGATCCCCTGGGAAGAAACTGTCAATGGATTGCCTGGATTTTGAAGCTTCCCTTTGAAGGAAATAAAGAAACCTTCAGCACAGTACATACCAGTTCAGTACCAATTTAATGTGCTTCAACTTGTGGCTGTTTACCAAAGTCTAATAATCTTTGTTCGTTCATCAGTTACCTTATTCTTTCTTTCAATATATTTAGCATTCAGTTTTCATTTTATTTCCTTTATAATCTTCTTGGTGGCATGCTATAATCTTTAGTTTAGCTTGACAAATAGCACAGAAGGTAGTACCTGCAAAATGTACTTCATGCATTATCAAAAGTACCATATTTTTAACCAAAAACCTGTTTTAGGTTTGGTTGATAGTAATTTTCAGGTTTTAGAAACTAAACCTTTACAGTTATGAAGCTTCTCCCCCAGTCCCAATTCTTAACAGCACAAACACAGTACTATCCTGAAATGAAGACAAGAATTCTAGTAAGCATTGAATTGGATTTCTTTTTTCCCCTTTTGCAGCTGCCTTCTAACCTAATTCACATTGTTTATTCATGGGATGAAAGAAATGTTTTTAAGCATTCCCAACGAATACAAGTGATTTATATATTTTTAAAAAGCCACACTGGCTTAAAGAGAGTTGCTAGGAAACTTGCAGTTTGAAGATAAAATCCCCCCTGAGTCTTCAGCTGGGTAATAAAAATGTATGATGGTAGCATGCCCTAATTTTCAAACTTGAAAAGGAATCTGTTACCTTGGCATGTATGCAAAAGGAATCAGTTATAAACCTAATTTCATTTCTGAAATTGAAATTATTTTAATGTTCTACTTAAAGTGTCACATATTGAAAATATTTTATTATTTGAAAGGAATGATAGACCAAAAAACATTGCAAGTTTTCCTAATTTGGCAAAATGGAAATTCTTTAAAGAAGTATACTATGAGAAAGATAATTATAACTATCAAAAATACTGTCAAACTCTAATGGAACAATTTATAGATAATTCTTATGAATAGAATCTTAAGAGTAAAACAAATTTTCAAATCATTTAATTATCACAGATAGAAAAATTAATAAATAATAGAATATCTTACTGGCACCAAAATGATTTCAAAAGAAATAAAATTGCAATCATTACTAATTCAGATATTAAGAGAAATACTTAGAAGATTTGACTTGCAATTCTAGATTTTTGGAAAATAACCAAAAGTTGACAGCCAAAAAATAATCCCAGCTGACCAGCTTCCCTTACAGAAAACAAAAAAACAAAGTCCAAAGATTTTTTTTTGGTCTGTTTATTTTTGGTTATTTTCTGGAAAATCTAAAATTGAAGGTCCAATTAGGCATGTAAACCTAAAGCTTTGGGAATTAGAGCATCATTCTACTCAGTTCACCCACCCCTGCTCCCAAAGTCTTACCCTAACAAACTACTCTTACCATCAGTGATATCAACTACATCCTATAAGTAAAGAAATCTGCTTAACTGTAGCAGTAAAGTATTCTGGGAAACACAAAGCATTATACACTAGATGGGTGGAACCCCTGCTGATTCTTTGATCACTTTCATTGCTCAGACCCAGATGAGGAAAGCTCTAGGACCCTGCTCCCAAAAGCCCAAAAGTTAATAGCTCCCCCACGACTACCAGCCTTGCTTCTAATCTAATCAGCTACCCTTCGTAAAAGGACAAGCAACTAGTATAAATAACTGACTAGTTACCAATTATGTTAAGGTAAAACCAAGAAGTGCTCAAAGGTCACAACTTCTGAAAATTGAGAAAAGAAGTTCTCATTCTAACATCTTTGAAATGTTAGCTTTCATTTTATCAATAGAAATGACACTACCGAAAATTCATTACCTTCTACCTTCCCACTATTAATGAGTATTTCCATCTATCCTGTAAAGTGAAAGCACATATTTGCATTGTCAGTCTCTAGTAGAATGTGAACATATACTTTCTTATATTTCTATTGGTATCCACAGAACTTTGCATATATTAGCACTAATCAATGTTTTTTCATTTAATCACTCATTCAAAAATTCTCATGTTTTTCTCTTTAAATGTGTTAGCTCTTTTGATGATTATATTTGAAGTATAACACTGGAAAAAGAAAAGAGATTTTATAAAAGCCAATCAATTAATTTGTTGACCTTATTATAAGCATACTCTTCCAAGTAAAGCAATTCTTAAGAATGTAAAACATAGAAGGAAAAAGAAGGAAAAGGAGGAAAAGATTGGCAAATAACAAAAATTTGACTTCCCCTGATACCTACTCTTCCAACTTATAGTATCATGTTTAACATGCCAATGGACCTGTATATATTTTTATTGGAAATCACATGAAAATAATTTGACCTAAGACTATATTGATGAAAATATTTTTAAAAGACTTGGAAAATGTTTTAAATTTTTATACTGGCCTGCTGTGCTAAGCAAGTAATTCCTTCACTAAAACCATTTCTTGGTAATAGAAATAACATCTATTCCATTAACTGATTTAATCTTTAAGTGCAGGTATTTGAAAAATATCAGTGAGAAGAAGCTCATTTAATTGTAATTATAATTATTCTTCATTTTAGTTACATTTTAGCCTACAAAAAAAAAGAACAACACAAAGACTGTTGTTGATTCTATGAATATTAAAGGTCACCTTATTTTTATTGTTCTTTTATATTTCACAATAAACTTTGACATTGTTAATCTAGAGTTAATCCCTTGTCTGTGTTTGTTTAAAGAGGAATGTATAACCTCTTCTTTTCATTGACTATGAGTAAAACCCAGCAACACTCACAGACTGGTGGCTTGTGTTACATGAGTAATATGAACACAATTGCTTTTTCTTACAATAGTCCTACTTTCTAATCATACATCTAACTCTTCTATTGTTCAGTGCAAATATTAAATAGTAAATAGTAAGTTAGATCTTGAGGTTAAAACTTGGTAATGATGCTTAATTTGTTTTACTTCCTTCCAAATTTAACAGCATAGTTTCCCAATGAATTTACTATCTAATTGGGAATTTAAAGACAATAAATGGACCAATAGTTATAATCCCTTATAGTTCTACAGGACCATCTTCCCATCAGATTTAATAGTGGAGCTATTTGGTTAGACATGGAAGAGGTTCTCTCAAATCTGGTTTGACTCTTACAATTTTAGTCAGGATAATAATAAACATCTTACATGCTAAAACATAACAATGAAACTTATTTTATCTGACCATGAGTATAACTTTTCTTTTTTTAATTTTAATTTCATTTTTTCCAATTATATATGTAAAGATAGTTTCAATATTCATTTTATTTTTTTGTTTAGTTTTTTTTAAATTTTGGTTAGGCAATGGGGTTACGTGACTTGCCCAAAGTTACCAGCTAGGTAATTATTAAATGTCTGAGGCAGGATTTGAACTCAGGTCTTCCTGACTCCAGGGCTGGTACCCTATTCACTGTGCCACATAGCTGCCACTCAACATTCATTTTTGTAGGATTTTGAGTTCCATATTTTTTACCTCCATCTCTTCCTCCCCCATCTTTATGCTAGTGTATAATCTGATTACATATACCCTCATATTGAACATATTTCTATATTAATCATATTGTGAAAGAAGCAAAACAAAAGGGAAAAAAACATGAAAAATAAAAACATAAAAACAATTTTTGAAAAGTGTAAATGTATCTTTGGTCTGTATTTAGACTCCATAGTTCTTTCACTGAATGTGGAAGGCATTTTCCTTTATAAGTCTTAGAATTTTCTTTGGTTATTGTATTGCTGAGAAGAAATAAGTACATAGACGATCATCACACAGTGTTGCTGTTAATTCGTACAATGTTCTCCTGATTCTGTTCACTTCACTCACAAAAATCTTCTCAGGTTTTTCTGAAATCTACCTGTTCATGATTTCTTACAGAACAATAGTATTCTATCACATTCATATACCACAATTTGTTCAGTTAGTCCCTAATTGATGGGCATCCTCCCTCAATTTCCAATTCTTTGCCACTACCAAAAAAAAGCTGCTATAAATATTTTTGTTCTTGTGGGTGTTTTCCCCTTTTCTATGATCTCTTTGGCATATAGACCTAGTAGTGGTATTGTTGGATCAAAGGGTATGCACAATTTTATAGTCCATGTAACTTTTCATAAACAGGAAACAGGACTGTACCCCCTGAAATTTCCACTCCACATTTCCTCATGGCAATAGTGAGCACAGAAAGTGGCTGAATTAAAAGATTAAAAAAATCCCTATCTAGCATTAGAAAACTGAAACAATATGTCATCTTAGTCAACAACAATGCAATTAGGCACTTACTTTGATCAGGCATTTTGCTAAGCATGGGGGTATAGAGAAAGGCAAAAATAGTTTCCGATCTCAAGGAGCATATATTCTAAGAGAAAGACAATATATAAATAAATAGATGGATAGTAATTTCAGAGAAGCAGCCAGAAGAATTGGGGAGGGTTGGAGGGAGGACCAGAAAAGATTTCCTGCAAAGGTTGGAACTTAAACTTGAAGCCAGTGAACCAGCCATAGGTAAAGGTGCAGAATACTCTAAATATGTGGAATAAACTTGAAAATTCACTTGAATTCTGTTCCCTTCAGGATCAAATGCAATATTCTCTCTTTGGCATTCAAAGCCTTCCTTAACTAGCTCCCCTATCCCATTTTCTTACCTCTTTTACCCTTTTTCCTTGTGCATATGTTACATCCAGCAACACTGGCCTTTTTGCTGTTCCATAAACAAGACATTCCATCTTTTATTTATGAGTATTTTTAGCTAACTCTCATTCTTGTAATAGGATTACAGGCCCCTGACTTTCCTGATTTCCTTCAAGTCCCAGTAAAAATTCCACCTTGTAATATTAGTAATAAAATAATTTGTTTTTGTTGTTTTATCAGTTTAATCTTGTCTGACACTTTGTGACTCCATTTAGGATTTTTTTTTGGGGGGGTTGCAAGGCAGTGGGGTTAAGTGACTTGCCCAAGGTTACACAACATTTAGGGTTTTCTTGGCAAAGATACTAAAATTGGTTTGCTATTTTTCTTTCCAGTACATTTTACAGATGAGGAAACTGAGGTAAATAAGGTTAAGTGACTTGTCCAGGACCATTGAACTAGTGAGTTTGAATTGAAATTTGAAGTTTGAAATGAGGTCCTTCTGATTCCAGGACTGGTACTCTATTTTCTGTACCACTTAGTTGATGCAATAATAATCATAACTAATATATTTGCAATGCCTACTTTGTATCAGACACTCTGATAAGAACTTTTTATGTATTACCTCATTTTATATTCACAACAACCATTTCATAGATGAGGAAAATTGAGGTTAAATGACTTAGCCTGGATTAAACAATAAGTTTCTGAAGTCAGCTTGGGTCTTCCTGACTCTAGATCCAGCACTCTACACTATGCCACCTAGTGCCTTTTCCATCACCTCTTTTTATTAATTATTTCCTATTTATCCTATATACATGTACCTTCATAAATATACATACACACTCCCTATCTATTGATATATGTAAATACATATGTGTATATTTATGTTTGCTTTAGATTGAGAGCTTCTCAAGGGTAGAGACTGTCTTTTGTCTTTCTTTGTATTTCCAGTACTTAACCACATAGGAGTTGGTTAATAGATGATTGACTGCCTGACTTGTTGGCTTCATTTTGAATTGATAATGTCTAGGTATTGTGACAGAGCCAGATTATTTGTGACTCCATAAATAGATCAGCAACTATTTAATGTCTCACCACATGAAGAACTCTATGCCAGTTTTCAGATGGAGAAATTAAAGTTTAAATAGTCAAATGAAAAAAATGCTCCAAATCATTATTGATTAGAGAAATGCAAATTGAAACAGCTATGAAGTACCACCTCAAACCTATCAGATTGGCTAAGATGACAAAAAAGGAAAATGATCAGTGCTAGAGAGGATGTGAGAAAATTGGGATAATGTATATAAAGAACTTTGAAAACTTAAGGCTCTATATGCCCCTCAAGGTTCCTGAAAACTTTGAGATCTCTAGACCTCTAGGTTATTTCTTCTTCACTTCCATAGGTATAAATCCCTATTTGTTGAATTCTCCCCATCTGTTATGGGTCTGTGTGCAAAAATTCCTAGTTAAGTCCTCTCAGGGTTAAAAACTGTTTATGTTAAGAAAACCTTGCATTTCAAAGGAGGCCCAGAGCCACCTGTTTTGCGATAAAACTCTTTTTGTTAACTGGGAACACATTGTGACCATAGGGTAATGCCTTCATTTCCAGTTAAGCTAGTTAATAAAGGTCGCTAAGACTTCTAAGTAACTGCGCCATGTGGTGGGAAAAATATTATGAAAACATTTCATTCTTTTCATTGTGTCTGTTGTTGGAGTAGATTTTCCTCAAAAGACTACACCCCCTGAAACCTTTCCCAATGGGTTGAAAGGAAAGGGGGGTTAGAGTGGGGGGGGGAATCTTACGATTAGGATTTATAAAAACTTGCTTTGCCATGCTCCAGTGCAGCTCTTTGATTTGAGTGCACCCTCTTGAGAGTAAATAAAGACTTTCTTTTGCTCAGATCCAGTCTCTGAAAATTTCTTTAAGGGAAAATTTATTCCACAGAGTTCTGGTGCTTTGGCTGAGAATCGATACCCTACATAAGACTCTCCTGGACACAGATAAGAGTGGGTGCAAGGCAACTGTTTTGGCAGCTCATGATTTAATGCTTGAGCATATCCCTTAGGGCATGAGAAGGAATCCAGAGGAGAGATTTAGTCTGAGGGAAATCAAAAGTCTGAATACCTCTGGAGGCAGTGTGACATCAGACCCCACTGCAGGAGTTGACCCAAAGGAACAATACCACAAGGTCACATAAGATTGTGTACACAAGCCCAAGAAAGCAAGACCTGTGAGTCCAGAACCTGGACAAAATCAGTGAGCCCTTGGTGACCTGGCCTCCCCTAAGAAGTTAAAGTCTTTAAGGATAGAGGCAGAGAAACTCCCAAGTCCAGAGACATCCTTAGGCAGTTAAAGTCTGTAAGGGGTACAGAGAAAATAGCCCAAACAATTAAAGTCTGTAGGGGATCCAGAGAATATCTCAAGCAGTTCAAGTCTATAGGGATAGGAGGGTCACATTCAAAGTGGAATGAATGGAAGGGTATATTGTGAAAGTGGATTCATTTATTACAGTGTTGTCTATATAGCTGTAAAAATAAAGTTTTAAATAAGTTAAGAACAGTATGCAGGAAAATTAAAAGAAATGGAAAAAATGGAGAGTAGTATATTAAGGAAAAATATAAGTAAGGATAGTCTGGGTATTAAAGGGAAAAATGAAGAGGCATAAAGAAGGTTGGGGTCTTGAACTATTTGTGAAGTATGGAAGTTAAAACATGTAGAAAGAAGGTATGAGCAAGTATGACTTTGCATAAGTAAAAAGGTCGATTTGGGGAGCTTTGAATCTAGTTCAGAACAGTATGTACTAAAATCAAAAAGATCTAATAGAAAAGAAGAGTGGAACAATATATTAAAGGAAAATGAAAGTAGTTAGCCCTGAGTAATGGGTTCTAAAATAATTGGAAAGAGAATAAAAAGGGATGCAAGGGAAGTTGAAGAGGAACTTAGAGAAATTTGGGGTTCTTGAACCATTTGTGAAGTATGGAAATTGGTTAAAGCATGTAGAAAGAAGGTATGAACAGGTTTGACTTTGTATAAGTAAAAAAGATGGATTTGGGGAACTTTGAAAAGTGATTTAAAAATCAATGTGGGGGCAGCTAGGTGGCACCAGCCCTGGAGTCAGGAGTACCTGAGTTCAAATCCAACCTCAGACACTTAATAATTACCTAGCTGTGTGGTCTTGGGCAAGCCACTTAACCCCATTGCCTTGCAAAAAAATAAATCAAAGAAAAAGTATAGAGAGCTATAAATCTAAATGGAGATTTGTGTTTAAATGAGATTGGGGTAATTTCAAAATTGCATTAGACTGCCACTTTTGCAATATCTGACAGTGAATTGATAATAATAAACCCCATAATATGAATGAAAGCAATTGCTAGGTAAATTTATTATCTTATTATTGTTTCTTTAATTAAATAGTTCTGTAATGTACTAATATTTTATGCAAAGTAATTTTAAAATATATAACTGAATTAAGGTGTTTGTAAAAATATACAATTTTGATTATGATGTTGTAGCATTCCTAAAGGTTCTAATATTAAGAAATGTTGATCCATAAGGATAAAAGTTCTTGTAAGTTAGAGCACTGAAGAAGTTAGAATTGCACTGATAAAGATAAGAAGAATTTATAAACTTTTAGATTTTTGAAAAAAAGAATAATTTAAGGTTATTTTAGATATGACTTTTAGAATTTAGGAGAAGAAAGAAAAGCTTGTAATCATAAGAACAGTTTTTTTAAGAAGCATTTGGTCTTAAGAATTTTCTGTATTGCAAATTCTAGGGAGTAAAGGGAAAATACATGAAATTGAAATATGTTGTATATAATTAGTAAACTTTGTATAAGAACAGATTCAAGCTAAACTTCTTGAGAATGTAAAGGTTGTATTGTAATAACAAAGAATGAATGAATTGAAGTTTCATCTATCACAATTGTAAAGATTAGTTTTGAGAAAACTAGAGAATACCTTGCCAGTAATCTATATCTCTCAAGGTCTTTTTGGCCCAGAGAGTTTGAGAAAAGCTTTATTTTTCTACCTTGTGTTTATGAAAGGGAATATTTATATGTATGATCAAAGTGGCTTAGTTAATATCTTTTATTTAAGAAGGAGAAAATGTATTTTGTTCTGTAACACTAGTATTGGCAAGAGTTTATATTACATTACATTACCCATTAGGGTTTTAAATTATCAAAAAACTAAATTCATGAAATATCTCATTTTCTTTTTGAAAACAGAAGTGTATTGGGAGTAAGAGGTAAATAAGTTTATGAAATAAATTGTGTGTAAAAGATATTACAAAACAAAAATTTGTTTATAAGGTTTTCAGTTATAAGTTAACTTTAAGAGAAGTTGTTTTGTTTTTGCTTTAAGAGAATGTCAGCATGGAAACCTTATGTTTTATGT
This sequence comes from Macrotis lagotis, assembly GCF_037893015.1. Taxonomy (NCBI): domain Eukaryota; kingdom Metazoa; phylum Chordata; class Mammalia; order Peramelemorphia; family Peramelidae; genus Macrotis; species Macrotis lagotis. The sequence goes on along the minus strand of NC_133664.1, from coordinate 212,121,279 downwards.
AGGATGCAAATTAAATGTTCACTTTCATTCATTTATTTAAAAATATTTTATTTAAGGCAATGGGGTTAAATGACTTGCCCAAGGTCACACAGCTAAGCAATTATTAAGTGTCTGAGGCTGGATTGGAACTCAGGTACTCCTGACTCCAGGACTGGTGCTCTATCTACTGCACCACCTAGCTGCCCCTAAATGTTCAATTTTAAAGAAACAAAATGGTAAACTCAGAAGAATAGTGTATAGAAGATTGGGAAGTATATATTAATTGCAAGATACCCTTCCCATAATATTGAATAAGTGTGAGGAGCTTTGAGAAAAGATTGGGAAACTGAAAAATTATGTATTCCCAAATAGTTAGATAACTTATTCATGAGTAAAATGTTGAAAAGTTGTATGATCTACTTTTGTAAATATAAGCTATATTACTGTAATGATGTCAAAGCCTGGAATTAATAATTGATTGCTTTGTAGGGATAATGAGGAAAATATCAAAATCCATATCCCTCTAGGAGCCCTGAAATTTTTAAACAATGTGTTGGACTTTGTTCTAGATCTATAGGTCCAGGTATAAATGCAATAATGAAGAAATTGTTTTCTAAAATCTAGTATTGAATGTACTACTCTTATTACAGTTTTGTTACATTTGGAATTAATGGTCCATCTTGGAAATTTAGAGTCATCTGAGATGCTCTTTGAAAGAAGTCTAAAAGTAGTGATTTGTATTTCTAACATGACTAATAATTAAATATATTTATTATAGATAATTATTTGCCTACAATATATGCAAATTGGAATTATTGTGATTATATAAACTGTGTTTGCTTTGAACTGAAAACACCTGAATAACATGGGAAAGTTAAAAATGATAATAATTTGAAGTTTTTCTGTGACAGTCTCTTGCTAATTGTTATGTGAGAATTCTGGAGTTGATCCCCTAGCCAAAGGAAATGTTTATTTACTGTATAATAAAGTAGACTAGGAAGAAAGGTTTCTAGCCAAAAGGTCTCTGACACAACTTCTTTATCTAGAAATAAAGCAAATATGATTTCAGACAAGGGGATCTAGAGATCAGAAGTTAGCGGCACTAGATAGACAGGCCTTCTAGTTGAGTTAAGGAATATACCTGTGAATAGGTTTTTGTATGTCAGGGAATGCTTCAGATGTTGGGGGAAACAACTGATTTTTGAATAAGTTCAGAAAATAACTCTATTTAGTGTTTTCAAATTACATGGATGCTCAGAGGATATATACATATACATATATATATATATATATATATATATATATATGTTGGGTAGAGGGCTGATTGATTGTGAACCCCATTCATATTACAATTAATACTTAGTCCTTATGAATTGAATTTACTTGGAAGTCTAATTAGATGGCATTAATATTTTAGCTCATGAGACTTTTAATTGGCTTTTGTTGTGTCTATTTAGTATCAGGTATGATCAGCAAAGAAAGTGCTGTTGGGTCAATGCTCTTTTGAAACCCAGAAGCCTGGTGGAGATTTGGAGACTACATATGTGACAAGTGAAGTGGGATAAAAAGTTGAACAGGTGGCTTTTTAGTGAAGCCTGAGGTTGGACCCTTTCTGACTTGACTTCCCCAAATGTGACATCTGAATAATGTATCACCAGATAAACCTAAATGACTTGAGGCATTTGACTATGACTACCCACATGACCTTTGCCTGAAAACTGACTCTCTATAAAGGAATTTTCTTTTGCTGTCCTGAATTTTTATAGTAAATTGCTATAAGCAAATCTGATATAGAAATTTTGGAGTTCTAATAGCTAGATAGGCTAGTATATGGTTGTAACCTGTACTGTTAGTGATATTTAGTGTTTTCAAATTACATGGATGCTCAGAGGAGATATATATGTTGGGTAGAGGGCTGATTGATTGTGAACCCCATTCATATTACAATTAATACTTAGTCCTTATGAATTGAATTTACTTGGAAGTCTAATTAGATGGAATTACTATTTTAGCTCATGAGACTTTTAATTTGCTTTTGTTGTGTCTATTTAGTACTGTTAGTGATATTTAATGACAAAAATTAAGATCCCTTGATTATTCCATTTAGGAACAGATGTTTTTAGGTAAAAAGAATGAAAAGTTTTTGTAATCTTAAGATATAATTCTGCACAATAGCAGTTTCAAATTCTACTTTTATGTAAATTAGTTGAGTATATCAAGAGAAGAATTACCTATAGGATATTTAGACACACTTTGGGAAGAATTTATTATAGTTAAGGATGCTTGAATTATTATTTTCATAAGGAACAAGTATAAGACTGTATATCACTTGCTGGACACTCTTTGTACTGAGATAATCATCTAATGTATATGTTATAAACAAAAATTAATCTGGCAATTTTCAGCAAATTCACTGACACATTTATGGAAGTTTTATTTTGTTAGAGTGAAGTATGTATATCAACATGAGAGCAAATAAGTCAAAATATAAATTGTAATAGCTCTAGAATTTTATTGTCTAATGATGAAAACATGAGTCTAAATCTGATTAGCTATTGGATTAAAAAAAATTCCTTTACCAAAAGAGAAGATCTCAATAAGTCACCCAAACAACTTTCTGAAATGAACTCTGAAGATACAGAATGATATTGAATGTCTCCAGGGTAAAAGAGAGAGAGAGAGAGACTGGATCAGTTCATCTTCCTCCATCTTGCATCTATGTATGTGTATGGGTTATTTGGTCAGCCAGTTTTGATCCTTACTTATGGTCCCGATTTGAAGATGGGTCCCAATTGGACAGGAAGAAAGAATAGAACCTAAGGGCCATGATAAAAGTGAGAATCTTGCTGAGGGGATGTATTAAGGGTAGTGTTGAGAGGACTTCAGATACAAAATAAGGGGAGAGATTGTGTAGAAAATTTCTGATAAAGTCCTGTCAGGGTTAAAGAAGTGTTTATGTCAAGAAAAAAAAAAACTTACATTCCAAGGGACCCAGGACATCTTGCTTTTGCATTAAGACTGTTTTGCTAACTGAGGCACTGACCTTGAGAATACTGCTTTTTCTAGTCAAAACAGTATGCATATCATCAGAATCTCTAAACAAAAAGGGTCTGGAAACAGGTCACACTACCATCTGGAGAGAGAAATATTTTGAAAATATTATATTCCTTTCTTTGCAATTGTTGCTAGGATAGATTTCTGTTAATAAATTGTACCTCCCCTCAAACCCAACCAAGAGGCTGAAGGGGAAGGGAGATAGAGAGAAGGGGAGAAAAAACCGTACTTAGAAATTATATAAACCAAATTTGTTGTACTTTCAGTGTGGCTTTCTGACTTGAATGTGCCCTCTCAAGAGAAAGTAAATAAACAACTTTCCTTTGCTCGGACAAGTCTCTGAAAATTTTCTTTAGTGTATTTTTATCACACACACCATGCTTCACAAGCTTTCTAATTTGAATGTACGAGAGAGAGAGAGAGAGAGAGAGAGAGAGAGAGAGAGAGAGAGAGAGAGAATAAATATTTTCTTTTGCTTAGACCCAGTCTTTGAGAATTTCTTTTAGGGAAAATTTTTCCCACACAAGTCTATAACTAGTACCCCAGTTCCTTTTAACCACTTAATATTGATTGGCTTGTACAAAAGAATATTTATATTAACGATATAGCAGGAATAACCTACTTAAAGCCACAATCTCCTCTAATGAAACTTTTGTCTCTGAAGAGGTTCAGCTTCCCCTAGCTGAGTTCCTATATAGACTTGATCCCCCCAAGTTCATGTTCAGATGTATCATGTATCCTTTGACTATGATCAAAGAGCCCTGCCATTCTTCATTTGGTTAGCTATTTGAAACCAGTTACAAAATGTTCCACTTATTTCACAGTCTCACTAATAAAGGCACTTTTCCTTATACATAATCAAAATCATTAGTTTTACTGCTTCAAGAATCTATAAGTGACTGTAAGTGAATCTATATAGCAGGTATGGTAATTCATGTAATCTTCAGAAATCCACCAATTTGGAGAGGCTTTGTTTGATTCCTTATGAACTTGGATTTTGATGGTTGTAGGTGACCAGGAAACTGTGTCAAGGGAAGCCAATTAGGTTCCAGGGACAACTTTGTTGCCTTTTAGAGAAAACTAATTCCTTTCTTGGGGAAACAGGATACTCTTCTCCAATCAAGAGAGGAAGCTCCAGAAACTTCTAGCATGCTTGAAAATGGAGGTTAACACTTGATCTGGCTGTTCAGAAGATAAGGACTTTGAGGAAGACAGTGTCAGAACTAAATGACTGTTAACAATGACTGTTAAGCAAACTATTTGATGCTCCAGTGTTTAAGTCTTAACTAGGAAAGTTGTTGCTGCTATTAGTTAAATTTATGTAAGTTTTTGTCAATGTTTTGAGTAAAACACAAGTATTAAGTGCATAAAGTAGAATTTCAATCCATGTCTCTTTCTTAAAGATCTTGTAGTATTTTTTTTTACTATGCCACTCTGCATTTGAAAATAGACAAATGCAATTTATCTCTCTATCCACTTACATACTATATGTAGGATTGTCTTTTTTCTAAGGTTTGTTTGCAAACTAGTTTTCACACTAGTTCCTTGAGATAACTTCTGTAAGGTTGAATGCCAGTGACTAATATCTATTGTGTTACCATATCTATTTTAAGTATGAAAATATCAGCAATGCGAATTTTGCATTTTTTTTTGCAATTTGTTCATAGCAGATCATGAGAGCTCATGCATATTCTTTCCTTTATTTTTTACTTGAAACACAATTTTTTTAGTTTAGTTTTTTTTTTTGCAGGGCAAATGGGGTTAAATGGTTTGCCCAAGGCTACACAGCTAGGTAACAATTAAGTGTCTGAGGCCAGATTTGAACTCAGGTACTCCTGACTCCAGGGCTGGTGCTCTATCCTCTGTGCCACCTAGCCGTCCCTAAACACAATTTTTTTAATCAGACCTAGGATACTTGTATGATTGTGGCATGAGTCTACACAACCTTTCTGATCTCCATATTTATCTGATGGCCTAGAAACTCTTGAATTATTATTTCAAGTGCTCAACTGTGGGAAAGCTCATATATCTTTAAGACCATTCTGAATTTATTTCTTTTAAAACAAGACTGCTCATCTTAACAAGGAGGAGTGAATTTGGATTTCCTGATGTGTTACAGGACTCCACTGGATAAATTTTTGGTGCCTTATGTGTGGTAGGGACTCAGAGAAATTTTCAACCAAGACAGTTTGAATTCATATCTGAAGGTGAATACTGGTTAATTCCATCATTATTTTGGGAGAAACCCTGCTTTGTTTTCATTTTTAAACCTGGTCATCTTTACATGCTACCCACGCTATGGACACTACACATAACTGGAAGAATATATAACTTTGAGAAAGGTCTAAATGATTCAGACACAGCACCAAAACCACCACTAAACTGGATAAAGTTGGAGAATAGTGCATCTTTAACTAAACTAAAAAAAAAAAGATTAAATTGCTCATCATGATATTCCATATTATAGACAATATTCTGAGGAGACTTACAGCAGTCAAGGCCATAAGTGAGGATAAACAGGATAGTTAAGCTGGGGCATTCCATGCAAAAGTACTGGTACCATTAATGTTGACCTCAGACCTAAATTCTTGGATACATATAACATCTTATTTTGGATTTTAGATATTTCATGTTCTTTATAGATTACATTGCTTTCAAGCTGTATTCTTGAGAAACTAATTACTAGGGAGCAGCTAGGTAGCACAGTGGATAGAGCACCAGCTCTGAAGTGGGCGGGCTTGAGTTCAAATCTGACCTCAGACATTTAATAATTACCTAGCACTTTGATCTTGGGCAAGCCACTTAACCCCATTGCCTTGCAAAAAAAAAACCAAAAAATACATTTAAAAAAGGAAACTATTTACTATCCTTTTGACAGGAGAAATAAGAGCCCAAAATTGTGCAGGCCATACTAATATACTCTGAACAGAGAAAAATTGCTCAATCTTTTATTTAAATAAATAAAATTTCAAAGTCTAAATGAACCCTATATTACTTTAGCATATATCTGAACTCTAAAAATTAAAAAAATTCTCTGAATTATTATGTTCTATATTTCTCAGATTAAAATTCATAAAAAGCTTTTCCATTTCTGCAAACACATTCTTGCAAAGGTAGATGTTTTCCTTTCTCTCAGAGATAATAATGTTTTACAATCTATCCAAGGCCAAAAAATTCAGGGGAAGGAGCAAACTGATTGTTCCTTAAAGATCTCACAAGCTTTAAGAGTTCCATTTTGTACTTTTATCACATTCAAGTTAACATTTTTTATAGTGGGATTAGAATTTAACCAAAAAAAATTAATCCAAATTCTGGTGGTGGCATTTGGTTTAGGTTGGTGAAATGCCACAATAGGGAGCTGAACTAGTCATAAGGACTAGGTGTCATGTCTTTTCCATTTTGGTGTTCCTTAGTCCATAGTACAATATTATACACTGAAAACATGAATACTTTTTCATCACATTGCAATGAATAAAATTGTTTTGAGTCAAAGGCACTTTATTAGAAGGGTTCTTGGTCCCCTCTAATGAAGTGGATCTCATGTCTTTCTTCTTCACAAATTGAATGGCTGTCTATTTCTAGGGTCCTACTTTTTTAGACCCTGCTATCTCAAACATGTGACTGATTGACTTATGATGCATAAGCTAGAATAAGCTTAAATAAGCAAAATAATATGTCAGCAGGGTCACCCATTTTTAATCTTTATTGATAAGAAGAAGTCCATCTATCTTATAACCTCCTAGTCAATAGTTTAGGCAGAAGATAATAAGATCTATACATACTGACAAGATGGTCACAGGATGGTCATTTGATGGTTACAAGATGGTCACTCAAATGGTAGTTGAAACTGGTAAAACCATACTACATTTTATCATCAAGACAAGATAAAACAAGGGTGAAGAGTCTCTAGTTAGCTTCCTATGATTTTATAAGTTTATAAGTGACCTTACCTTTTGTACTTCACAACTCTGGAGCCTAATATTCAGGGCTTATAATCATATCAGATTGATGCTGATTAGAATTTGGAGAGGAGGTCCTTACTCATTTAATCAACCTTCTCAATAGAGTGAGTGGATACAGTATAATCAGAATAAGGTTAAACTTTTAACAACAAGTCAATAAGCATTTATTAAATACCTACTATATTCCAGATTCTGTCCAAATTGCAGGGGTACAAAGAAAATCAAATAATAGCCTCTGTTCTCAGGAAATTCAAAATATGCAAAAGAGGCAACATACAGACAATTATATACATACAAGATGTATACAGGTTGATCAATAGAGTAAAGGCACAAACATTAATATGAATTGGGAAAGGCTTCAAGTAGAAGGTAGAATTTTAGCTGAGATTTTAAGGGAAAGCAATAGAGAAAGAATTCCAGGTGTAAGTGAAGATTAGTGAAAATTTATCGAAGTTTCAGTGATTTGTTTGAGGAATAGCAAAGATGCCAGTGTCACTGGATTTCACAAGCCTTAGAGAGAAGGTAAAAAAACTGGAAAGTTAGGAAGGGGTCAGGTTTTGAAAGACTTTGAAAGTCAAATAGGAATTTTTTATTCTTTAAGTTAATGAAGAGCCTTTGGAGTTTATTGAAAGGGGAGGGGGCTTGTGGGCACTTAAGGAAAATCAATTTGACAGAATAGATGAAGAGACTTTATGCAGAGATTATTTACATATTATTGCGGATGTGAATTAAAAAGGGCTTGCATAAGGGTTGTGTCAGTGTCAGAGGAGAAAAGGGTGTATCGATAAGATATTTTGAAGGTAGAGTTGATAAAATGAAATTAGGTGTAAGGAAATGAGAATGACACCTTGGTTGTAGGCCTGGGTGACAGGATGTAATAGGAAAGTTAGGAAGAAAGAAGGGAGGACAGGAGGAATGAAAGATGAGTTCAGTTTGAGGCATGTTGAGTTTCAGGTGTTTATAGATGTGAGACTGGATGTCATAGTGCCCCACATGGGAGAAGCAAAAGATTATTCTCTGGTTTGGGTGCTATTGTACACAACTACTACAATATACCTATTTTAACAATCCCAATAGCATATGTCTAGAAAAAACTAAGAACTAAAGAAAAGGTCAAAACTGTCTACCTTAAGTTGGAAAACCACATTAAAAAAAAAATCATGGTTAACTTCCTGAGTCCTGTATTTATAGCCTCCTTTTAGTTTCCAGTTCAATGAATCATGAGGTGAGATTCCCTCCTCCTTTTCTGTATACTGTTTTCTACTTTCCATATTAGATCAAATCAAAAATAAATTCTGATGATTTAAAAAATGACTTTTTATAAATTAAGGACTAAATGATCTCACTAAATGCAGCAGCTAGCTGGTGTAGTGAATAAAACACTGGGCCTAGAATTGGAAGATCTGAATTCAAATGTAGCTTCAGAGGCTTAACTAATTGTGTAAACCTGGACACTTAACCCCTATTTGCCTCCGTTCCTTATTTGTTTAATGGCAATACACTAGAAAAAGAAATGGCAAATCACTCTAGTATCTTTGTCAAGAAAATTCCATGGACTTTGTCATGTAGTCAGATAAGACTGAACTACAGGGATATTATCCTTCTTCTAGCAAAACAAAGAAGAAGTAAAACCACAAGCTAAATTTGAAAATTTCTGCATTTTCTGAAATTTCAAATACTATAAACTAATATTATTTGACTCTTGAATTTTGGAGAACTTGGGTTTAATGGGTGCTTGTCAGTGAAGGGGATTATAATTCCCAACCAGTGATAAAACTTTATTCTGCAAATCCATAAGTCTTTTGAGGAATCTGAAGTCATAAACTGTCATTCTGAGGCTATTTATAAAATTTTCTCTTCTTTATATAGTGGCTGCAAGAAAAAAAAAGTTGCAATCACTTTTAGGTAGATGAATAGCTCTCATCTTTTACACTATCCCCAGAGAAGATGTGCATGCACGCGCGCGTGCGCGCGCTTGTGTGTGTGAGTGTGTGTGTGTGTGTGTGTGTGTGTGTGTGTGTGTGTGTGTGTGTGTGTATTCTGAGAAAAAAATCAGTTTCTTGAAAAGAAAAAAAATTTGCTATTTGTTAAACTTAGGATAAATGCTATTTATTGTAAAACATTTTAAATGAGCACCATATATTAGCAGATATTAAGGGAAATACATTAGGATTTTTTCCAACAAAAATATTAACATAGTCTCATAAACTTTTGCCTTTTTTACAAATAAATATGAATGCATATTTTTCTTTATATAAAAAGGCATTCCCTTTTTGTCACTTATGATACAAGTAATTTTTTTATAAGAGTCCACAGATGATATGTATATTTGCTCATTTCTAAAGCAGAATTTGGTAATTGATAGTGTGTGGGACAATTGCCACTTAAATAAATTTCAGAGATCTTTCAAAGTTTGAAGAGAAGGCCCTACTTGTCTCTTGAATGGGCCCCAATTAATTACAGAGATTGATGCAAAAGCAAAAGATTCAAGAATCACATTTATCCTAACTCAATTCCCTCCTTCCCCCCCACTGACCCATCCTTGTTAATGAGGAATGTGGTCTTCACAATCTAGACAGTAAATTAATCTAAGGAAAAGGGCACATAATTCAAAGCCCCAGGAAGTGAATGGACATCCAGACTTCAACAGATAAGATGGGGTCAGTTGAGTCTTCACCAATATCCCAGAAATTGCTTTGTCAAGGGAGGAGGGGCACATAGTTAACTATTCTCCAATCTATGATATCCTACTGAAGAAATCTCAGACTTTATCCTACTCAATAGTAGTATAATAAGTGATTAGGTTTCATTTCTACATTTCTATGGAGAGAAGGTGAATGGATTAGCACAGGAAGACAAGAGACCATAGAATTAACAGGTTAGGTAGTGAAGGTAGTGGTGTCAGTAGTTAACACATCCCTGTTATCCCTTTCAAAGTCTGATAACCAAATTCTGGGGAAGGGGAGGTTTGATAAGGAATTTGAACCCATTTGGGTTCTGAAAGTGTTATTACTTGTTTCTTACAGTAGCTCCAAATGCCTCAGCTTCCAGTGTCATAAAACTAAGAGCTCCAGTCCTTTTGATAATAATATTCTCAGCAATTTCAGTTTCTCTGTCTCTATTTCTTTGTTGGTCTTTTTGTGTTTCTTTTAGATTCCTATGTTCTTAACTTGCTGATTCTAAGAATTTTGTCCAATCAAAACTAGCTTCTGCATAGGGACAAATCTTTGCTTTCATCTCTTTGCAGTAAAATAAAACAAAATAGGCAAAAATCTTGTTTCTCTCCCAAACTCATCTAATACCAAAAACATTAGTTTGGGTCAGTAGCAAGTAGTTTCTCTATCAAATAGTAGAGATCACTTGAGAATTGAAATGTCAAACAAGGAAACAAATATTTAAATGCTGATCACTAATGGCTAGTAACCAAGAATGTATAATTAACTTGTCTGTCATTCTTTCCTTCCCTCCTATCTAGCAGAAAACTAGAAAATAATCATATAGTAGTTAAATGGAGAAAAAGCAATTTTGGCTCAACTCCTAAAGAAAAGCAAAAGCAAAAATATGACAAAATATGACCCAGCACACTACCCAATATGACCCAGCACACCTTCTACCTCTATCCAATTGGTTTCTGTTAGACTCTACTAGTTTTCTTAGCTCCCTATCTCCACTAGCTCACCTTGGTTACACACATTCGTAGGGAAGAATGATTATCACACTAAACCTGATCAGCTTTACCCCTCTGAATGCTTAGGGAAGATGAATTGCAATACTTTAATCTTTATTCTGGCATTCTCTTCCAACACCAAGTTCAATGTCATTTGCATCTCGGAACTCTGGGTAAAAATATCTGATTGGGTGCCATAATAAATTCCTAAATCCTACATTTGTGTAATAACACTTCCAGAAAGCAAAGCAAGGGTTCCATGAATAAGATATGTCTAATATGATTTTCTTTAAGATGGAATTAATATTTCTTGGTCTATATATTTTTTTATCAGAAGTTAGTCTCTTAATCTTTAACCAGTAGTTATAAAACGTCAGTCTGCTATGTAAGGCCTGTCTCCTACAATGTTGACTCCACCTGTATCACTACTATCTGGTCATCTCAGTGATAGCACCAATAAATTTCTTATCTCATTGACAAAACTCAAGAGACATCATGGATAAGCAGAGAGAAAATCTTATTGTAATTTTTAAACATTTACTCTTCAACATAAGTGGAATTCTTGTCAGTAGGAATTTTTAGCAAATATTATAAGATTTGAGAGAATTATATTGTAAAAACATGTCATCTATGTGAAATCCCATTGTCTGACTGACAAAAGTTTTATGATTCTTTGATCATTTTGTATAAAATGCCCCCCAAATTTTGTATCAATATTGGCATTTGCTAGGATGCCACTTCATTTATAAAACTGTTATTTCATTTTTCTTAGCTTAAGGAAATTATGGTTAACAGATAACACTAGATAATAATCAAAAACAATCAAACTCAATAGCTTAGTGTTTGATAAACCTAAAAAGTGAATAACTTGAAGAAGTATTCTGTATTTGAAATAAAAAAATATTGAGATAAGTAAAAAGCAGTTTGGCAAAAATAAGTTTCTATTTCCCATGTTATGATATAGTAAGTTCTAAATGAATATTATATATATATATATATGCATGTATGTGTGTATTAGATCATAGCATTTAAAATGGAGGAAATTTAATAAGTATCTTTCACAACTCTGACTAGGGGAAATACTCAAACAAGGAATCTAGAAGATCACAAAAGATAAAATAATTTTGATTCCCTGAAATTTAAAAGCTCTTTTTTTATAAAATCAATGCAATGGAAACAGTAAATTGGGGGGGGGGGACTTTGCATAAAATGTGTTTTTAATAAATAGGAAATAATTGAAGAAGGGAAGGCATTGGAATTAAGAGGGATTGAGGAAGATTCCTTTAGGGGGTAGGATATTATTTGGGACTTAAACGAAGCCAGGAGCTTCAGTAATTGAAATGTAGTAAGGATTGTACCGTAAGGCACAAGACAAACCCAGCTCAACAAAACAATAAATGCCATGGAACAGCCAGGTATATAGAGCACCAGACCCAGAGTCAGGAAGATCTGAGTACAAATTCAGCCTCATACTGAATATTTAATGTTTACTTAGTTGTGTGTCCTTGGGCATCATTTAACCCCATTGCCTTGTAAAAATTGGGGTGGGTGTATGTATATGTACGTATATGTGTTTGTATGTGTGTGTTTATATGTATAAATTTTTTCTATACATACTAATATTTATCATTTCTTTCTCTGGATGAAAGTGACATCTTTCTTCATAGGTCTTTATATGTAATTTATGTGTATATATATGTATAGACATATACGCACATATACACATATATATACATATAAAGTAGTCAAAAATTGCTTAGTCACTCAAAGTCATTCTTAAAACAATATTTGCTTTTATTGTGTGCAATGTTCTCCTGCTTCTGCTTATTTCGTTCTTCATTATGTCATGCAAATCAATCCATGTTTTTTAAGATCAGTGAATTCAACATTTCTTGTAACACTGTAATATCACATTATAATGTTATATGACAACTTGCTGTTAGCCTAAAATTAAGAACTTTAAAACAGAATTAAAACAGGGGCAGCTAGGTGGATAAAGCACCAGCCCTGGAGTCAGGAGTACCTGGATTCAAATCCGGTCTCAGACACTTAATAATTACCTAGCTGTGTGGCCTTGGACAAGCCACTTAACCCCATTTGCCTTGCAAAAACCTAAAAAAAACAAAACAAAACAAAAAAAAGACAGAATTAAAATAACATAACAGCACTATTAAAGAAAAAATAGATTAGACACAACATTTTATTTCTCTGGGATTTACCCACCACCAGATTAAGGGGAAAATAACCTTTGCATAAAATGTGTTTAATAAGGTGCTGATATTCAATTCAATTCAATTTCAAATGATCTCCTAGAGCTGAGGACATCAGAAAATTTATACAGCCATGAGGGAAAAGGAAACAGAATATACATAACAAGTAGACAAAATCTTAAACTTGCCTGGATAGTATCCAGTTTATTATTTGATCTCGGAAAACCATCCTTCTACAATGATATTTTCCTTGAGAAAGGTAACATATTTTGAATTTAAGTACCTGGCAGACAGGATGAGTACTTGGATTTTTTAAAAAATTAATTATTTTTTTTCAGCCATATGCACATAGATATTTTTAAGTTCAAAACTCCCTTCCCACCCCCCCTCCCCCTCAGTGGTGAACATTCAGGTTAGCATTGTGCATACATATTTTTGATTAAACACCTCCATAGATAAGTCATTTTTGGTATGAGGAATTAGGATTAAGGGAAAGAGATACAAAAAAAATAATTTTTATTAAGTGTTCATCAGGTTCTGAAGGGTTGGTTTTTTCTTTAGTTTTGTATTGTTTTTTCTTCCTCTGGATGGGGATAACAATGCCCATAGCCAGTTTAATACAGTTGTCCTAGCTCTTGAAACAGTTTAGAGGAGCTACTTCCATCAAGATTGATCATCTCACAATGTTGTTGCTAATGTGTACATTGTTCTCTTGGTTCTTTGCTCAGCATCAGATCCTGTAACTCATACCATGCTTCTCCTGAGTCCAACTATTCCATAGTATTCATGAACCATAACTTGTTTAGCCATTCCCCAGTTGATGGGCATGCCTTCAATTTCCAGTTCTTTGCCACTATAAAAAGATCTCTTATAATATTTGAGAACAGGTGGGACCTTTAGCTTTTTTGTAATGTCTTCTGGATATAGGCCTAGAATTGGAATTGCTGGGTCAAAAAGTATGAATAGTTTTATTGCTTTTGGGGCATAGTTTCATATTGCTTTCCAGAATGGTTGGATCCCTTCACAACTCTGCCAGCAAAGCATCAATGTCCCAACCATCCCACAACCTCTTCAGCATTGATCATTTCCCCTTTTCATCATCTTGGCCAATCTGATAGGTGTAAGAGGATACCTCATTGTTGTTTTAATTTGCATTTTGCTAATCAGTAATGATTTGGAGCATTTTTCCCATATGATTATATATAGCTTTAATTTCTTCATTTAAAAACTATCAATTCATAACCTTTGACCATTTATTAATTGAAGAATGACTTGTAACCTTATAAATCTTATGCAATTCTCTCTATATATTTTAGAAATGAGACCATTATCAGAACTTCTAGTTGTGAAGATTGGTTCCAAGCTTTCTGATTTCCTTCTAATTTTGATAGCATTTGATTATATTAATGCAAAACCTTTTTAATTTCATATAGTAAAAATCATTCATTTTGCAGTTTATGTTCTCTAATTCTTGTTTGGTCATAAATTTATCCCATTTCCACAGTGTTGCACTTTATGTCTAAATCCTGTATCCATTATGAACTTATTTTTGTATAGGGTGTGAGATATGGGTCTATGCCTAGTTGTTGTCATACTATTCTCCAGTTTTCTTTACAATTTTTGTCAAATAGTGAGTTCTTATCCCAGAAGTTGATGTCTTTGGTTTTGATAAATAGTAGATCACTGTAATCATTTATTGTATTTTTTTAACCTACTTAATCCACTGATTGATTACTCTATTTCTTAACCAGTTTTGATGACTGCCACTTTATAGTATGGTTTTAGATCTGGTAGAGCTAGGTCACCTTCCTTTACATTTTTCCCATCAGTACCCTTGCTATTCTTGACCTTTTGTTGCTCCAGATCAATTTTATTACTATTTTTTTCTAGCTCAGTAGTTTGATTGGTATGGCACTGAATAAGTAATTTAATTTGGGTAGAATTGTCATTTTTATTATATTAACTCAACCTAACCATGAGCAATGGACATTTTCCCAATTATTTAGATCTGACTTTATTTGGGTGAGAAGTATTTTGTAATTGTGTTCATACACTTTCCGGCTTTGTCTTGGGAAATACATTCCAAAATATTTAATGTTGTCTATAGTTATTTTAAATGGAATTTCTCTTTCCATCTTTTTGCTTTTGGGCTTTGTTGTTTATATATAAAAATTTTGGTGATTTATGTGGGTTGAATTTATCCTGCTACTTTGCTGAATTTGGTAATTGTTTCAAGCAGTTTTTTAGACGATTTCTTGGCTTTTCTAAGTATGCCATCATATTATCTGCAAAGAGTGAAAGCTTTGCTTCTTCATTGCCGATTCTGATTCCTTCAATTTCTTTTTCTTCTCTTGTTGCTATTTCTAGCATTTCTAATACTATATTAAATAGTAATGGTGATAATGAGCATCCTTGTTTCACCTCTGATTTTATTGGAAATGTTCCAAGTTTAATACAATTAAGTATAATATTTGTTGATGGTTTTAGATAGATACTATTTATTATTTTTAAGGAAAATTCCATTTATTCCTAAACTTACTAGAGTTTTTAATAGGAATAAATGTGGTATTTTATCAGACTTTTTCAGCATCTATTGAAATAATCATATGATTTCTGTTGGCTTTGCTATTGATATGTTAAATGATGTTGAATATTTTCCTAATACTGAGCCACCCCTGCCTACCTGCTATAAATCCTACCTAGTCATGGTATATTATCCTCATAATAACCTGCTGTTGTCTCTTGGCTAAAATTTTATTTAAGAATTTTGCATCAATATTCATTAGGGAGAATGGCCTATAATTTTCTTTGTTTTGGTTCTTCCTGGTTTAGATATTATGACACAATGTTGGTGTCATAAATGGAGTTTGGCAGAACTCCTCCTATTTTTTGAATATTTTATGTAGAATAGTATTAATTGTTCCCTAAATGTTTGGTAGAATTCACTTGTAAATCCATCTATACCTGGTTATTTTTTTTTTCCTTAGGGAGTTTATTGATGGTTTCTTCAATTTATTTTTCTCAAATGGAGTTATATAAGTAATTCATTTCCTCTTCTGTTAATATAGGTAGTTTTGTATTTTTGTAAATATTCATCCTTTTCACTCAGGTTGTACAACTTTTGGCATACAGTTTGACCAAGTAGCTCCAAATTATCTCTTTAATTTCCTCCTCATTGGTGGTTGGTTCACCCTTTTCATTTTTGATACTGGTAATTTGGTTATCTTTTTTCTTTTTTAAAAATCAGATTAACCAAAGGTTTGTCTATTTCATTGGTTTTTTTTTCATAAAAACCAATTCTTAGGGCAGCTAGGTGGTACAGTGGATAGAGAACGGACCCTGAAGTCAGGAGAACCTCAGTTCAAATCTAGCCTCAGGCACTTAACTATTACCTAGCTGTGTGGCCTTGGGCAAGCCACTTAACTCCATTTGCCTTGCAAAAAAAACAACCCCAAAAAAACCAAACCAATTCTTAGTTTCATTTATGAGATCTGTGGTTTTCTTGCTTTCAATTTTATTAATCTCTCCCTTAATTTTCAGATTTTCTAATTTGTAATTATTGGGGATCTTTAATTTTTTTCTTTTTCTAGCTTTTTTAGTTGTATACCCAATTCATTGATTTCCCTTTTCTCTATTTTATTCATATAAGCATTTAGAGAAAGAAAACTTCCCCTCATAACTATCTTGGCTGCATCCCTAAAATTTTGGTATGGCATTTCATTATTATCATTGTCTTGGATATAATTATTGATTATTTCTATGATTTGCTGTTTGATCTACCCATTATTTAAGATGGAGTTATTTAATTTCCAATTAGTTTTTGGCTTATCGTTCCTTGTCACTTTATTACATATAATTTTTATGGCATCATGGTCTGAGAATATGTATTTATTATTTTTGCCTTTCTACATTTGATTATAGGGTTTTTGTGCCCTAGTACAAGGTCAGTTTTGGTATGCATGCCATGTATTGCCAAGAATGAGGCATATTCTATTCTATTACCCATTAAGTTTTCTTCAGAGGTCTATCATATTTATTTCCTAAAATTTCATTATAACTTCCTTCTTATTTATTTTGTGGTTACATTTATTTAGTTCTGAGAGAGGGAGATTGAGGTCTCCAATTATTAAACATTTTGATCTATGTCTCCTTGAATTCATTCAGCTTTTCTTCTTAGGAATTTGGATGCTATACCACTAGGTGCATACATGCTTAGTAATGATATAACTTCATTATCAATGTTGCCTTTTTAAAAAGATGTAGTTTCCTTCCTTATCCCTTTTAATGAGATTGATTTTTAGCTTCTACTTTGTCTGAGATCATATCACTATCCTGTAGAGTTCCCCTGTCCACCAGGGGATTCATTCATCTCAGGAGAGAAAAGAAACATGTGTACACTTGGGTGGGGGTGCTAGCAGGACAACTAGCAGAGCTGTTTATTGAAAATATCAAACAGCTCTTATAGCAGAAAACCACAAAATTAGCATACAGGATAAAAACAATGTAACTCTAATTTGGCAGTATGTATCCTGTCAGTGTGTAACCCAGGTCAAGAAAGTTCAGAAACAGAGCTATCAATAAGTGAGGCCATGAATGATACAGTTGTGTTATCAAATCAGTGTCCTGTAGAAAGCCTTCAGCTCGAGGGTACCAGAGCTCAGGTTTTTAGTCATAATTGATCTTCTAACCCAAACTCATTTGAGCGGCTATCAACACTTTCCCCTTTTCTGTTCACTCAACAAGCTCACAATTGCCCAATCTGATGTTCAACCTGGGTTATATGATTCTGAATTCTATTGATAGCATATATAGTAGCTTTGGTTACAGAAAAAAAAAAAGTATTTTCATTAAACTTAGAAAACAGCAAAGGAGAAACGTCAAGAAAATCAATATAAGACACAATTGCATAATACTCTAGGTCCAATGTCCAAAGAGGGTAGGATGTTGAAAACCATTTAATTATCTTATCAGTTGTCTTTTCAAAAAATCATCAATACCAAAAGATATAGTAGAATTCCCAAACAATCCATTAAGGTGAGTCCTAACCTTATTCCATTTCCATTGAGTATCATTATACTCCCAACTTCACTAATTACTTAATTTTAAATTAGACCTTTTTAAGCAATTAAATTCAAAATCCAACCTAAAAGGAATAACATTTAACTCAGGTAACTAACTATTTCAGATCTGAATTACACACACACACACACACACACACACACACACACACACACAAACACACACACACGATCAACTCTTTTGTATAAAGATTTCAGATTTACCAAGGGGAGGTTGAATACCCTGGCCAGCTCCCAATCTCAAAATATAGAAACATTTTCCCCACCTCTCCATGCCAGTGGAAAGAATATGTCCCATTGGTGTTAAAATACACACAAACACACATATATATTTTTGAATATACCAATTAAGACCAGTCAAAAAATAACTTTTAAAATCAATCAGAATTTCTTGATGAACCTCATATATATATAAAGATTTTGTAATAGCCAATCAATAGTTAAAATTGAATGCATTCTTAAAACAACTTTATAAAGTTCAAATCCAATTACTCTATTACAGAGATATTAGTTATTAGCACAGGCTTAATTGAAAGATGAAATCTGAATTTCCTAGTCCCAGAAAAAATTATGTTCCTCCCACTTCTTTTTTTTTTTTTCTTAACCAATTGATCACTAGGTTTCTCAATCAATCTGCCCATTTCTCCTTCACCGTCCCAAGGGTGGGAACTTTCTCAGCCCAGCTAATCCAAACCAGAAAGAAGTCATAGGGATCCCCTATTCTAAAATAATTTGGGGGGGGTCTCATCCTTCCTGCAGTGAAGCATGCATTACATCTGAGATATAGGTTTGAGTTTCAAAGTTCTAAAAAGGACCCCTCACCCTGAAGAGGTTGGTGGTGGCAGAGAATGAGAGAGAACATTTCAAAGAGAAAGAAAGAGTCCCACCCAGACAGCATTTCCAGGAGCTCAGGTGTTTTGCTTTTGTCAAATCTAATTCCTTCCAAGGACCGAACACACACCTGGAGGGACTTTTTGGTACCAAGTTTTCCCCCCATGTTTTATTGCTCTGTCAATTTATAGGTAGGCAAACATGTCCTACTTTTCTACAAATCTAGGATCTAAAAAATGGGGGGTGTGCTTCTCACCTCGATCCAATTTGCCAAGTCTGGACAGGAATTTTCTCCTAGCTGGCTTGCCATTATGCAGCCACTGGCTGCCTGAATTTGGTTCTGCCTATGCAGAATCATTTTTCAGACTCAGGAAAGCAAGGGTGGAAATAAAACAAAAAATTATTTAAAAAGTTACAAGACATAGGAGGGGCTAGGGGGAGAGAGAGAGAGAGAGAGAGAGAGAGAGAGAGAGAGAGAGAGAGAGAGAGAGAGAGAACAAAAACAACCACAGGTCAGAGAAGACTGGCAGCCGATAGTTTCTTTTTTTAAACACAAGGTGGTAACCTTTTCCTATCCCTTTCCCTTACTGGATCCAGAATTAGGTAAAAGGTGAAACCTAAGGAGATCAGGATGCAAATTTTACATTAAGCAGTGAATCAGTGGTAGTCAATTTACATCAAGAATGAGGATGTCCAACCAATTTGCCAAAATGATCAGCCTTTAAGAATACAAATTTTGTTTCTGTTACAAACATAATTCTCTGTATCTTTTCCATAGTAGTCAATGTACATCTCAAGAGTAGGTGGTAGTCAATTTACATCTCCACACAATTTCTGCAATCACAATTCTTTTCATCTTTCCCCTGCATTATTAAGACATATAGGTTCTTTTTCTCTTTCCCTACTCATCTTTGAAAATAGACTTATTATTTCTGGGTGAAAGGGGTATTCAGAGTTTAAAAAGTCTTTGGACTTTTTCTTTGGACTTTTTCCTGATTGCTTTACAAAAAGACTGAAATAGTTCACAATTCCACCAACAATAATTAATGTCTCAATTTTTCCAAATTCCTTCCGACACTTTCCTCTTCAAT
Source organism: Macrotis lagotis (assembly GCF_037893015.1). NCBI lineage: Eukaryota > Metazoa > Chordata > Mammalia > Peramelemorphia > Peramelidae > Macrotis > Macrotis lagotis. Next base: position 212,101,407 of record NC_133664.1, on the reverse strand, counting down.
CATATTAGCCACTCTGGTAGCTATAAAATGCATTTATTTCAAGGTTGTTTCAATTTGCATTCTAATTCTCTAATCAGTAATTATTTAGAATATTTTAAAATATGATGACAAATTCATTGGAAAACTACCTGTTCATATCCTTTGAAAATGTATTGGAATGGTTTCTATTCTTATGTATTTGACAAAGTTCTTTATACATTTTTTAAATGAGACCTTTATCTGATAAACTGCCAAACAATTTGAACTCAGCTACTCCTGATTTCAGGGCTGTTGCTCTATCCACTGCGCTACCTAGCCGCCCCCCCTTAAGTTTTATTTGAACAAAACTTTTTTTAAAATTTGATATAATTGAAATGATCTATTTTTCTCCTTATTTTGTTTTCTATCTCCTACTCAGAATTGTTCACCTATCCATAATCTGGTAAGTAATTTGTTTCATGTTCCAATGTTCTTGTAGACCTTATCTTAGTAAATGGTATGGGATATTGGTCTGTGTCCATTTTCTGCCACACTGCTTTTCAATTTTCCTATCAATTTTTACCAAATAATGAATTCTTATCCCAAAATCTTAAGTATTTACACTTAGGTTATCTTGCATATTTGCTACTATAAATTGTATTTCTGCTCTTTTCTTTTGATCTCCCTTTCTATTCCCTTTCCAGAAGTTTAACTACAAAGGGTAGAAGAGAAGCTATATTATCAGGGAGAAAAGGCTCAGGAGGAAAGGCCCATGTGGGGATTTTTCAGGGTAGAGGAGACCATGTTTGTAAAAGGAGGCATGTTTGTAAGCAATGGGAAATGAGCCAGTAGAGAGGGAGTGTTTGAAAATAAGTGGAGATGACAGAGGGAGCATTTTGTTGGAGGAGATGGAATAAAATGGGATCACATGAATATATGTATATTTAATATATATGTGTATATATCATATATATATATATATATATATATATATATATATATATATATGGCATTGCCAAATGGATGTGATGGATATCAAGTGATATGAACAAATAGTGCACAAAAGAATTATGATCTATTAACAACTATATGAAAAATTCCTCCAAATCTCTAGTGGCAAGAGAAATGCAAATCAAAAATGTTCTAGAATTTCATCATATACAAAATAATGTGAAAAGATTTTAAAAAATAGAAATAATCAATGCTGGAGTGGCTCTGTGAATATTGTGTCATTGATAAACTGATATGAGAAAAAAATACTGGAATCAAGCAAAAAAAATAACTGTAGTATCTTTCTATCCTTAAATCAGAGATGCAAAATATTCACAGTAGCACTTTAGAGGCAGCAAATAACTAAAAATAAAATAGGTGGGGGATGCGGCTAGGTGGTGCAGTGGACAAAGCACCAGCAGACACTTAATAATTACTTAACTGTGTGGCCTTAGGCAAGCCACTTAACCCTATTTGCCTTGCAAAAAAAACCTAAAAAAAATAAAATTGAGGAATAAATAAACACATGGTATAGAAATAAAATGTAATATATTATAAAATGTTTAAGAAGAATTCTAAGAATCATGAGAAAACTTAAACGAATTCATGAAGAATGAAGAAAGCATAATCAGGTATAAAGTATAACAAATGACTACAACAATGAACTTAGAAAGAAGAATAAAATGGAAATGAAAACTGTGTGATTATAATTCCCAAACTACCCCAGAAGATGTAAGAAAATATCACAATTTTTTTCCTTCTTTTCACTGAATAGATGGGGAACTATAGGTGTGAAAATTACATATACTGAAGAAATAGTTTGTGTTTTTTGGATTTTATGATTTAAAAAAAATCTTTTTTACTAGGGGAAATACTGATGATGATGATGATGATGATGATGATATGATATAGGGATAGCTTGCTATGTAGAGAAAGGGGTATGAAGATGATAAAAAAAAAGACACCAGTAAAAATATTGGAACACAGTTTTGTAGAAAATTCAGTTTAGTGCCTCAATTTCTAATAATACAGTCAGATAAATTAACAAACTTCTCCCTCCCTCCCTCCATTTTTCTCTGTCTTTCTCTTTTCCTGTCTCTCTGTCTCTTTTTCTGTCTGTCTCTGTCTCTCTGTCTCTCTCTCTCTCTGTCTCTCTCTCTCTGTCTCTCTCTCTCTCCCTCCCCCTACACACACACACACACACACACACACACACACACACGCAAACTTTTTTTAACAATAACAAAACTGGAAATTTGTATATGATGAAGAAAGAATGAGTGATATGAGTTGGTCTTACAAAATCACCACATATCAAAGAAAAAATGATGTTGTCAGGGAGAGAAATATAGATGGGAGAAAGGATGATATCATCAGCGGGGGAGCCAAGTCATCAAAAACATGATCTTAAGAATGTGATGACACGCATCAGTTTTTTGTAAATGTATCACTGCCCTTATCCACACTACCTAAAGGCCAGATATATTGCATTTCATTCCTCTCTCAGAGTTTTTGCTACTCTTAAATGGTTTGAGAACATCTAGGTTTTCTGCCAGTGGCAGAAAGGTGTTCTTCAAGTGCAGCTAGTGGGGGCTGCTAGGTGGTGTAGTGGATAAAGCCCCAGCCTTGGAGTCAGGAGTACCTAGGTTCAAATCCAGTTTCAGACACTTAATAATTACTTAGCTGTGTAGATTTGGGCAAGCCACTTAATCCCATTTGCCTTGCAAAAACCTAAAAAGAAATCCTAAAGTATAGCTAATGTTTTCAACTCCATTTAGCCACTAACAAAAAAAAATGTTTGCTTCAAAAGGTATAATCACAAATATACAAACTTACTTACAATATGTGAGACTTAGTCCTCCTCCTCCTCCCTTGTACTACCTGTCTCAGAGAGGCAAGTGGTGAAGTGGGTAGAGCGCCAGCCCTGAAGTCAGGAGAACTCAAGTACAATTCTGACCTCAGATTAGTTGTATACCTTGGGCCAGTCACTTAATATTAATTGTCTCTCAACCAGGGATATCTCTAGTCATCTTGGTTCATACCTGGTCACTGGACCCACATGGTTCTGGAGAAGAAAGTGAGGAGAAAATGAGTCTGGTGACTTAGCACAGCACCTCTCACTCAAATCTAATTCACATACTTATTGTGTCTTCATTTGAAAACTATATGTTCATAACCTTTGACCATATATCAATTTGGGAATGACTAATAACCTTATAAATATGACACAGTTCTCTCTATATTTTAGAAATGAGACCATTATTAGAACCCCTAGCTGAGAAAATTGCTTCCCAACTTTCTATTTTCGTTCTAATTTTGGCAACATTGTACACATGCAGTTCCTCTCAGAAGAGAAATGTTAAGTACTCACACAACAAATCACAAGTAATCAATGACATAAATCATGCAGCCTGCCTATGGGTTTGCTAAATGCTTTAGAAAATGAAGCTTGAGCTATCACAGAACTCTCACTAAAATCACATAACAAACTATGTTGTCTATTGTTTCAATAAAAAAAAACTTTTAAAAGATTGGACAGCCTTGACAGAAACAAACAGTAATTCATGATTAATATTTTACTATTCTGGAAGGTAGATACGTAAAACATCAAAACATGAGAGAAATTGAATCTTCGTATTTGATATTTCATCTTTTAACTTAGCTCTACATTGTAAAAACAACACCTGCAAGATCCATGTCTTCTAATAAGCCAGGAGTCTGGGCTTCCTCCTCCTATCCAAAAATAGTTACTTTAGGAAGAGTTTAATTGAACAACTTTTGATGTCTATATGTCTGTTCAAGGAAGTACCAGCTTCCAAGAATAGACAGACACATTAACTTCAACCCTTTGTACTCAAGGAAGGAATAAAAAAGAGGAAGCTAGGAGCTCAAGGTCCAGACTCAGGCTTTCTAAGATAGGAAAGCTGCCATATACTCATTCTCTACTTATTGTTAAGTTAGTGGTGGAACCCTTTTCCACTCTTCCAACCCCTTACAAAAAGTCTCAGGAAAAAGAAAGCTGCTTGCTATACAATCTGAAGGAGGAGCAAAAGTAAAGTGGAAGATGGAGTCTCTCCGTTTAAAGTCTCCTGAGTGAGAAATTTTGGGAACTATAACCAATCCTCTCTATGGAGTTTTGACACAACATCCCCTCACCCATTCCTAACTTTATCTATGGAGATGGGGAGGGGTGGAAAAGGAAAAGGGGGAAAACCTGTATTTACCCTATTTTATCCCAAAGTAAATTCAAAATTCAGCACAGTTCCCCAGAGGTGTGGGGTTAAGATTCCATGTAAAATGCTCAAACCAGAACATATGGGTCACCTAAAATGGCTAAGTCCAGTCCTATCTTTGAAAAATGCTGCATGGAGTGACAACTATTAAAATGAAATTCAAATTTTGGGGGGGAAGTTCTGTACTGAACAGAAGACATAAAGAGACTCTAGATGCCTTTTTGTATCCAAATTAAAAAGAGGGATCCAGGGGGAAAAAAACATTCCTGTCATTGCCTTCTTTTTCTTTTTTCAATTCAAAGATAAAAGTAGCTTTTGTTAAATGATATCTGGTTGACCAGTGAAGCTATGAATAGTCTAGGGAGATAATCATTTAAATTTTTATTACATATTCATCTGGACATTTTCTTTCTAGCCTCAGGTACCCTCCTGTTTACCCCTCACAACTCTGAAGGTCTTTAGAAATAATAAGGAACCAAACTTGTCACCATCTTCAGGTATTCCAGTTTAGTGCTCAAAACAGGTCTGACTGGCTTGGGAAAGATGCATGTCACTCTAGGATATAGATACTGTGTCTGAATTTCAATTTTCTCAGGTCATAGGCTGATGGAAGGTTGTTGCTGAGGTTAACTCATTTATTTTTCCCAAAGTCTTCTTCCTATCCTCTACCAACCCCCACATGCTGTAGGTTACCAGCACACATGAATACTTCCCAGTCATGTTTTCATGCTTTCTTCTTTTCTGATACAGGTGTTTAGTATTTTCTGACTACATATGACAAGCTCTTTTGGAGTTGAATCTAAGCATTTTAATATACAAGATGAAGATGTGGCTTTTGATCAGTGACATAATTACAATGTGCTTCATATCCTGTCTAGCAGGTAAGAAAGATTATTGACATTCTTTTCATAAATTAATGTGTTTTCAATGCTTAGCAATTCTTCCACTTTATTCACTTCCTTTCTTTCTTACTTCTCTGTTGAGTAAGATAGATGTCTATAGTGTTTTTGTGTCTGTGTGTATATATACACATACACATATTCATACATACACACATATATGACTATATATAAATATTTAATATATATTTACATATATATATGTTCAAATGTAGTCCTATGCCCCTTATCCCCCTCCATCATTAAATTTCTTCCTCGTATGCCTTTTTTATGTGAGACAATTTTTCTCATTGTTCCTTTTTCTTCCCCTTTCTCCCTGTACCTCTTTCTCACCCATCCATTTTTTATATCATTCCAACATAATTGACTTAGCCCTCACCCTCTATTTATGTAAATCCTTCTTATTGCTCTAATAATGATAAAGTTCTTAGGAATTGTATCCTAAGATATAAATAACATCTTCCCAAAAAAGAAATGTAATCTGTTTTACTTTCTTCATTTTTTTTCATTTCTTGAATTTTGTATTTGAAAAATTAAATTTTCTATTCATTTCTGGTATTTTCTTTATTAATACTATACAATCCTCTATTTCCTTAGTATCCTTTTTCCCCCTTGAAGGATTGCATTTACTTTTGCTGGATTTACAACTCTTGGTTGTAAATGTAGCCTCCCAGGGGGCTAGATTCTCAACCCTTTACTTCTTTAAATTGCTAACTACTAAATCTTGTATGATCCTGACCATGGCTCCATGATACTTGAATGATTTCTATCTGACTACTTTTGGTAATTTCTCCATGATCTAGGAGCACTGAAATTTGGCTATGAAATTTCTGTGAGTTTTTATATTGAAATCTCTTAATTTCTGTTTATCTATTTGACTCTAGAATAGCAGGGATAGGTTTCCTTAATAATTTTTTGAAATTTTATGTCCAGGCTCTTTTTTGATCATGGTTTTCAAACAATTCAATAATTCATAAATTATTGGTCCTTGATCTGGGTCAGGCACACTTTATATTTTCTTTTATTAGCTTCAACTTGTCCAATAATAATTTTTGAAAAATTATTTTCTTCAGGGAGATTTTGTACTTCTTTTACCAAACTAGCCATTCTCTTTTCATAATTTTCTTGTATTGCTCTCAATTATTTTTTGTTTTTCCTTTACTGCTTCTATTAGATTAAAAAATTGCTCTGAAAAACATCTCTTCCCTAAACTCCTCTATGAATTCTTGTATAAAATCTGAATTTTTCCTTGAGACTGCTTACAGATGTTTTCAAGTGATTATCTTCTTCTGAATTTCCCTTTTGAACTTCCCTGTCACCATAGAAGTTTTTTATTGTCTTACTTTGTCGTTGTTGTTGTTGTTGTTGTTGTTGTTCACTCATTTATCTAATGTTAGAATTATGCTCTGTTCACTTATGGCTAGTCTGAGCCATTATGGCATATAGGTTTTTGGTGCTTCCAAGGCATTATAATCTGGGGACTATTTTTTTCTGCTATCATCATGGTCTACCTCTGATCCTTACTTAGATAGAATCTCTCTCCATTACTACAAGTTAATTCCTCCTCTCTGTCATTGAACTTTATCCTGGAAGTGGATAATGGGGTGAAAGAGCTTCAAGAGGGTACCTGGTTCTAGGCCCTTTGTTAGCATGGGGACCTCTGTAATATCTTTCTGTTTATGTATTTAGTCCAATTACCATCCTTAATCTCCTAGTTTCACCACTGTTTGCTGATTGTGGAGATTATACTCCATAATGGTGCCACTTACCGTGCCATCTACTTGGATGCTTTTCACTCCAGTGTCTGCAGAACTTTCTGTCCTTTTGCACTATTATCAGCTGGTTAAAAAAAAAAGTAAATATGTCCCTTTTTGTTGTTGTCATTCATCCCACTCAAATTTGTTTTGATTTTTGTAAGTTGTTTAAAGGGTTAGGGTAGGAGAGCTCAGTAGAAATGATTACTTTACCATTTTGTCTCTACCCTCGATATTTATGTTATTTCCTTATAAATCTTAGATATATATCTTTTGTGTTGTTTAATGTTACAAAATCTTTTGTAATCAACTGTTTTGGGGTTGTAAACTCCCACCCTATTCATACCTTTGAAAGGTACCTGATCTCATTTTCTTCTATCTTTTTAGGAATAAATTTTCATATTTAAGCTATGTATACATTTTTAGCTTATTTTTGATATATGACATAAGATATTGGTCTAATCTAATTTCTGTCAAATGATTTCCAAAATTTCCATCAGTTTTTATCATTGAGTTTTCCTTTACAAACAATTCATGTCATTAAAAGGCAAATAATTGAATGTAATTGCTTTTATTCTATTCTTTATTTTGATTTAATAAGATGAATTACAAATTTTATTATTTTTTTAGGTTTTTGCAAGGCAATGGGGTTAAGTGGCTTGCCCAAGGCCACACAGCTAGGTAATTGTTAAATGTCTGAGGTAGGATTTGAACTCAGGTCTTCCTGACTCCAGGGCCGGTGCTCTATCTACTGCGCCACCTAGCCACCCTGAAATTTTATTATTTTTAAACAATTCAAAATAGCTATCATAATGACAGTTTTTAATGTAGTTTGAGATCTAGAAGTGCTATTTCTTTTCTGCTTTATTTTTCATTGTTTTCATTGAAATTCTCTAGTGTTTTTCCCAACTTAATTCTTTTTTAATCATTTTAATTATTTTGTAAACCCCTCTTTGGAATTTTTATCAACTATTCAAATCACTTGTAATTAAATCTATATTTTTTAATTTAGGTAGTATTGTCATTTTAATTATAGATGGCAAAAAGATAAGAGTATCAGATCTGGAATCAGATTGAACTAAGAAATTACTTGAAAAAATTACCAGTATTATCAAAGTTGCAGGATATAAAATAAAGCCCCATAAATCATCAGCATTTCTTTATGTGACAAATCACAGTAGCAAGAGGTAGAAAGAGATATTCCATTTAAAATAATTATAGACAAGTTAAAATATTTGAGAGTTGTATATGAATTGTATATGAATACAATTTATAAAATCCTTTTCACACAAATAAAGTCAAATATAAACAAGTGGAAAATGTCAATTATTTATGAGTAGTCCTAACCTAATAAAAATGACAATTCTGCCTTAATTTACTTATTTCAGTACCTTACCAAACCACAGAAATGTTACCTATCATATTCATATGCCATAATTTGTTCAGCCATTCCCCAGTTGATGGGCATCCCCTCAATTTCAAATTCTTTGTAATCACAAAAAGAATTGATGTAAATATATTTGTATATGTATGTATTTTTCCTTTTTTATGATATTTTTGGGATACAGACCTAGTGATGATATTGCTGGTTCAAAGGAATGCATAGATTTATTGTCCTTTGGGCACAGTTTCAAATTGCTCTCCAGAATGGTTAGATTATTTCATAACTCTAGCACCAGTGCATTAATTAATGTCCCAGTTATCCTATGTTCTTCCCAACATTTTCCTTTTCTATCATTTTAGCTCATCTAATAGGTGAGGTAGTATCCCAGAAATTTGCATTTCTCTAATTAATAGTGACTTATAACATTTTTCATGTAACTATAGATAGCTTTAAGTTTTTCACCTGAGAACTGTCTGTTCATATCCTGTGACTATCATATTTTTATAAAGTTGACTCATTTCCATATATATATATATATATTTTCTTTATCAGAAGCAATAACTTTCTATATTCCTTCTAATCTTGGTTTTATTTGAGCAAAAAATGTCTTAATATAATAAAAATTATCCATTTTGCTTTTTTGGTCATAAATTTCTCTCCATAGATCTGATAGATAAACTATCCTTGCTCTCCTAGTAGGCCTAAGATACTATCTTTATGGGCATCTAAGTGGTGAAGTGGATAGAGCATCAGCCCTGGAGTCAGGAGAACCTGAATTGAAATTTGGTCTCAGATACATAATAATGGCCCAGATGTGTGACCTTGGATAAGTCATTTAGCCCTATTGACTTGCAAAAAACAGAACAAAGCAAACATGTCTAAATCATGTACCCATTTGGACCTTGTTGTGGTATATGATGTGAAATGTTGGTTTAAGCCTAGTTTCTGCCATACTATTTTCCAGTTTTCCAAGAAGTTTTTGTCAAATCATTTCTTCTTTCCCCAGAAGCTGGAGTCTTTGGGTTTATCCAAAATAGATTACTACACTCATTTAATACTGTTTCTTTTGTATCTAATCTATTCCACTGATCCACTACTGTTTCTTAGCCATTACAGTATTTTTTGTTTTGTTTTTAGGTTTTTTCCAAGGCTTGCCCAAGGCCACACAACTAGGTAATTATTAAGTGTCTGAGGCCAAATTTGAACTCAGGTACTCCTAACTTCAGGGCTGGTGCTCTGTCCACTGCACCACCTAGCCTCCCCTAAAAATATGGAATGCTTCACGAATTGGCATGTCATCCTTGCACAGGGACCATGCTAATCTTCTCTGTATCATTCCAATTTTAGTATATGTGCTGCCGAAGTGAGCACTAACCAGTACAGTTTTGATGGCTGCTGTTTTATGATATAGTTTTAGATTTGGTATGCCTTCAATGTCTTTCTTTGATATTCTTGATGTTTTGTTCCTCCACATGAGTTTTTGCTAGCTTTTTTTAGTTTGACACTATTTGTCCCTAAATAAGTAATTTAATTAAGGCAAAACTGTCATTTTTATTATATTAACTCAGCCTACTCATGAGTGATTGATGGTTTTCCATTTGTTATATCTGACTTTATTTGTGTAAAAAGTGTTTTGCAATTATTTTCATTTATTTTCAGGATTTGTCTTGGCAGGAAGACTTCCAAGTAGTCTATGTTGTCTCTAGTTATTTTATTTTATTTTTGGTTTTTTTTTGAAAGGTAAATGGGGTTAAGTGGCTTGCCCAAGGCCACACGGCTAAGTAATTATTAAGTGTCTGAGTTCAGATTTGAACCCAGGTACTCCTGACTCCAGGGCCGGTGCTTTATCCACTACGCCACGTAGCCGCCCCTGTCTCTAGTTATTTTAAATGGGAATTCCTCTTACTATCTCTTGCTGCTAGGCTTTGTTGGTAATATATCAAAATGTTGATGGATTTATGTGGCTTTATTTTACCATATTTAAAGATGCACCCTTTTTTCAAAAAATTTGGGGTTAAAAACTGGGAACATCTTATACAGTGGTTGTAGTTTTTTTACTTGCATTTTCCGTTTTTTTTTTGCCCTTGTTTTTGTGATTATTCAACCGTTTCCCCCCCTTTCCACTCTTCTTTTTGCACTCATTATTGTAGGGTTTTTTTAATTTGCATTTTGCTTTTTTGTCTTTGAGCTCATTGTTTTGCGTTTGTTACCAGTTACATTTTGTCACATTCTTCCCGGAAATGGTTCAGAAAAGCTTTTGGTATAATGCTGAAATCAAGTTAAAAGTCATCTAGTTTGCAAAAGTGAATAGAAATCGTGCTGAAAAAAAGTTACGTTTGGTCTTCCTCCAACTGGGAAACAATCCGAGACTGGCTACATACAGGAGGAAGAAATCCTATTGAAAATGCCACTGCAGAAGGAGGTCATGAGAAGCACGTCCACAAAATGGCCTGATTTAGAAGAGGGAATTGAAGAGATAGTTTGAAGAGCAAAGAGCAATTGGAATTCTTCTTGTATCCACAAACATTGTTCAGCATGAGGCAAGAAGAATTGTTGATAAAAAAGAAGTTCTTGATTTTAAAGGAGGACACAATTGGTGCTTCAGGTTCATGAAACGAAATGGACTAAGCATGCTCCTATGCACCAGATTTGCCCAGGGAGTGCTTGTGGTCAACCATAGACCAGGCAGGATAGCAGTCAGAGTCTCTCCTAAGACTGTGATTTGTCATCAAACACAGATGAGGACAAGCTAATGGGAGTTTTGACAGTGATGAGTTGTATGAATTTTATAATGAATAAAACCTGAGTTCAACAACTTTATGCAATCTTTTTTTTTTCATATTTCAGGCCCCCAAATTAAGGTGAATCTTATGCATGGGAAAATACAGTATATTCTGCAAATTTGCCAAAGTTGTTAAATTCTTTCAAGTAGCTTTTTAATTGATTTTCTCTATGTATACTCTCATACCATCTGCAGAGAGTGAGAGATATTTCCTCATTGCTTATTTTAATTCTTTCTATTTCTTTTTTCTCATTGATAAAGCTAACATTTTTAATATAATATTTTATAATGATGGTAAAAATAGCCATTCTTGTTTCATTTCTGACCTTATCCTTAATCACTATTGATTAAAGAAATGCAAATTAAACAATTCTGATCTACCACTCCATACCTATCAACTTTGCTAATATAACAGAAAAGAAAAATGACAAATGTTGGAGTGGAGGTGGTTAAATTGAGATACTAATGCATTGGTGAATGTATACTTATCTGTCATTTTGAAGAGCAATTTGGAACTATTCCCAAAGGGCTATAAAACCATGCATACCCTGTAATCAAATAAAACCACTACTATGTATGTATTCAAAAAAGATTTTTTCTTTTTTTTAAATTTATTTAAGGATATGGGGTTAAGTGATTTGCCCAAAATCACACAACTAGGCAATTATTAAATGTCTGAGGCCAGATTTGAACTCAGGTACTTCTGACTCCAGGCATTGCTGGTGGAGTCGTGAATGGATCCAACCATTCTGGAGAGTAACATGGAATTATGTCCAAAGAGCAATAAAATTTTTCATATTTTGACCCAGAAATTCCAATTCTAGTTCCATATCCAGAAGAAATTATAAAAAATGGGAAAAGTCCTACATGTACCAAAATATTCATAGAACTGGAAATTGAGGGGATGCCCACCAATTGGGGAATGGCTAAATAAGTTATGGCACATGAATACTATGTGATATTATTGTTTTATAAGAAACCATAAATGGTTGGACTCTAGAGAAGCATGAGTTACAGGATCTGATGCTGAGCAAGTGCAGAAGAACCAAGAGCACAATGTACACATTAGCATCAACATTGTGCTTGAATTAAGGTTGATCATCTCACAATGTTGGTTGGATCCATTCACGACTCCACCAGCAATGCCTCAATGTCCCAATCCTCCTACAACCTCTCCAACATTGATCATTTTTCCCTTTTGCTTATCTTGGCCAGTCTGATAGGTGTGAGGTGATACCTCATGGTTGTTTAATTTGCATTTCTCTAATCACTAATGATTTCCAAGTTTATTTCCTTTACCTAAAATATTTGTTGATGGGTTTAGATAGTAATATTTATTATTTTAAGGAAATCTCTATTTATTCCTAAACTTTCTAGTGTTTTTAATAGGAGTGGAACTTGGATTTTATCAAAGGGTTTTTCAGCATCTATTGAGATGATCATATGATTTCTGTTGATTTTGCTATTGATATGTTCAATTATGTTGAGTGTTTTCCTAATATTGAGCCATCCCTGCCTAGCTGGCTTAATCTTGTCACCAGAGACTAATCAGGTGTGCATCTGAACATTGATGAGAACTGGGTTGAAGAGATATGACTCAAACAAATGTCATGTTGACAGTCTCTTAAATTTATTGTTGAACATCCAGACTTTTATAATAAAACTTTTCTCAGACATGGCAAATCAGACAGAACCCAGCTGCATGGCTTCTCTGATTAAATTTATTATATTTATCCTCTGAAGTCTGTGAAATACCTTATCAGAAAGTTTCTCATACACCTCTAGCTCCTCAGATATTTAGGTCAAGGTTCATTGGTGAGACAACCAATCTGTTTAATGAGTAAGAATACATACTTGTTCTTGGTTCCACGGACATCTGTGTCCCTACTCCTATGGAGGCTGGCCCGAAACAAAATCTTATCTGATTATGGTGTATTTTCCTCATAATAAACTTGCTGTAGTCTCATGGCTAAAATTTTATTTAAGATTTTTACATCAATATTCATTAGGGAAAGTGGTCTATACTTTTCTTTGTTTTGGTCCTTCCTGGTTTAGGTATCAGTACCACAATAGTGTCATAAAAGGAGTTTGGCAGAATTCCTTCTGTTTTTTAAATAGTTTATGTAGATTAAGGGAGTTTGTTGATGGTTTCTTCAATTTCTTTTTTTCTGAAATGAAGTTATTTAAGTAATTTATTTCCTCTTCTGTTGACCTGGGCATTTTATATTTTTGTAAATATCCATTTCACTCAAATTATTCTAATTTATTGGCATACAGTTTGGCAAAATAACTCTGAATAGTCTCTTTAATTTCCTCCTCATTGGTAGTTAGTTCACCCTTTTCATTTTGATACTGGCAAGTTGGTTCTCTTCATTCTTTTTTAAAATCAGATTAATCAGATTAACTAAAGGCTTGTCTATTTTATTGGGTTTTTCATAAAACCAACTCTTAGTTTTCTTTATGAGATCAATGGTTTTCTTGCTTTCAATTTTAGTAATCTCTCTCTTGATTTTCAAGATTTCTAATTTAGTATTTAATTAGGGATCTTTGTTCTTTTTCTAGTTTTTTTTAGCTGCATGTCCAATTCATTGATCTCTATTTTATTCATATAGATATTTAGAGATATGAAGGTTCCCCTCAAAACTGCCTTGGCTATATCCCATAAATTTTGATATGATATGCCATTGTCATCATTTTCTTAGATATAAATATTATTTCAATGACTTGCCATTTGATCCACCCATTATTTAAGATAAAGTTAATTTCTAATTAGTTTTTGGTTAATCTTTCTGTTACCCTTTATTACATGTAATTTTTATTGCATCATGATCTTAAAAATGTTTATTATTTCTTCCTTTCTTCATTTGATTATAAGACTTTTTTGCAACCTAGTACATGGTCAATTTTGGTAGTTAACATGTACTGCTGAAAAAAGGTATATTCTTTTCTATCCCCATTAAGTTTTCTCCAGAGTTCTATCATATCTAAGATTTCATTCATCATCTTTACTTCCTTCTTGTTTATTTTGTGATTAGATTTATCTTTTCTTCTGAGAGAGGGAGATTGAGTTCTCCCATTATTAAAGCTTTGCTGTCTATGTCACCTTGTAATTCACTCAGCTTTTCCTCTAGGAATTCCTCTAAGAATACTACTAGATGCATATATGTTTAGAAATGATATAACTTCATTACCAATGGTGCCTTTTAATAAGATGTAGTTTCCTTCCTTATCCCTTTTATTTTTTTTTTTAATTTTAGAAAGGAGTTTTACAGTTCCCCCCCCCCCAATCTTGCTTCCCTCCCTCTTCCCACCACAGAAGGCAGTTTCTTAGTCTTTACATCATTCCCATAGTATGCATTAATCTAAGTTGAATGTGATGAGAGAGAAATTATATCATTAAGGAAGAAACATATAGTATGTGATATAGCAGAATTACATAAGATAACTTTTTTCAAATTAAGAGTTATGGTCTTTGTTCTTTGTTCAAACTCCACAGTTCTTTCTCAGGATACAGATGGCATTCTCTATCGCAGATATCCCAAGATTGTGCCTGGTTGTTGCCCTTTTGGCATGATCAAGTCCATTAAGGTTGATCATCACTCTCATGTTGCTGTTAGGGTATACAGTATTCTTCTGGTTAAGCATCAGTCATACAAATCCTTCCAGGTTTCCCTGAATTTCCTTTCCTCCTGGTTTTTAATGAACAATAGTGTTCCATCACATACATATACCACAGTTTGTTAAACCATTCCCCAATTGATAGACATTCCCTCAGTTTCCATTTCTTTGCCACCACAAACAGAGCTGCTATGAATATTTTTTTTACAGGTGATGTTTTTACCCTTTTTCATAATCTCTTCAGGGTATAGACCCAATACTGGTATTGATGGACCAAAGGGTAGGCACATTTTTTTTGCCTTTTGGATATAATTACAAATTGCTCTCCAGAAAGTTTAGATGAGTTCACAGCTCCACCAACAATGTATCAGTGTTCCAGATTTCCCACATCCCTTCCAACATTGATCATTGTCCTTTCTTGTTCCTTATCCCTTTTAATGAGATTGATTTTTGCTTTTACTTTATCTGAGATCAGGATCACTATCCCTGATTTTTTTTTACTTTTAGACAATATATTTTGCTCCAACCTTTAACCTGTGTGTATCTCTCTGCCTCAAATGTGTTTCTTGTAAACAATATATTGAAGGATTCTGGTTTTTAATCCATTCATCTGTCTGTTTCTATTTTATGGGATAGCTCATCCCATTCACATTTACAATTAAGATTATTAATTCTATATTTCACTCCATGCTATCTTTCTCCATTTATATTTATCTCTCCAAAATTTTACCACCTGTTCCCTTTGACTTTTCTCTTAAAAATTTAATGTTCAGTTTATTTTCACATACCTTTGCCTTACTTTTTATCAGTCCCTTCTTCTCGTATCTTTCCTTTTTCCCTGTCCCTCCTTTCCCCACAGATTAGGGTAGATTTTTCCCCTATCTTTGATAGGGAAAAGCTCTGGGAGTATTTTAGCTTCATGCTGCCATCTTGGTGCTGCCCCAGAAGTCTCTTGGATTTCTTTATTTTTCTTGGTTGGGTTTTTCTTTTGATCAACATGACTAGTGTAGAAATATGTTTTGCCTGACTATATATAAATTAAATCATTTGCCTTCTCAATGAGTGGTTGAGGAATGAGGGAGAGAATTCGGAACTCAATTTTTTTAAATGAAAGTTAAATACTGTTTTGCATATAGTTGGGAAAATAAAATATTAAATAATTAAAAACAAGACCCTGTAAGAAATGAGACAGTGGATTTCAAAACATCTGGAAAGACATATGAATTGATACCGAGTAAAGTCAGCAGAATCAGAAAATCATTGCACTTCTTAACAGTAGCTTTATATGATCATCAACTATGATAGACTTAACTCTTTTCAGCAATACAGTGTCAAGACAAGTCTAAAAGATTTTCATCTAAAAGATGGAAAATACCATTGACATCCTGAGAAAGAATTATGGAGCCTGAATGTAAACCAAAACATACTAATTTCACATTTTAAAATATTTTTATTTACATTATTTATAATATAATTTAATACATTTTATTTTATATTGTATTTATTTTTTGCATGTTTTTCTCCTGTTTTCCCTTTTGTTTTGATTCTTCTTTTACAACATGACTAATATGGAAATTTGTTTAACATGATTATACATGTATAATCGATATCAGATTACTCACTGTCATGGGAAAGGGGGAAGGAAGAGAGAAAGGCAGAAAAATGTGGAACACAAAGTCTTACAAAAAATGAATGTGGAAAACTATTTCATATGTCATTGGAAAAAATTAAATTAAATTTAAAAAATGGAAACAAGAGGGGACAGCTAAATGGCACAGTGGATATAGCACTGGCCCTGGAGTCAGGAGGACCTCAGTTGAAATCTGGCCTCAGTCACTTAATAATTTACTAGCTGTATGACCTTGGACATGTCACTTAACCCCATTGCCTTGCAAAAAATAAAAAAATCAAAACAAATAGAAATAAGAACCATAGTTGTGTACCAGAAAGGAAATGGTTCACATCATCATCCCCTGTTAATCAAAGTTAAGTGGTACCTCTAGACTAAATGGCATGATTGCTATTTTCATATATTTGTAGCACTTTTTTAAAAAATAATTTTAAAAAATTTATTTATTTAAGGCAACGGAGTTAAGTGACTTGCCCAAGGTCACACAGCTACGTAATTATTAAGTGTCTGAGGCTAGATTTGAACTGAGGTCTTCCTAAGTCCAGGACAGTTGCTCTATCCACTGCGCCACCTAGCTGCCCCCTATTTGTAGCATTCTTATATTACATTTACTCTGTTTTAGCTCAGCATTGCTAAGAGAAATAGGTAAAAATTGCAGAGGCTGATTAAGGCACAATATATAAATAAACTCTTCCTTTGTATAATATTATCCCCTTCCTTAAGAAGTTTTCCTCTCAGTGCAAAATCTTCCAATAAAGTCTAAATAACTGCTGGTGTGCTATAAAAGATATTTTACATTATGTGATGGACTGAATGATCTCTGAGATCTACGCTAACTTTAAGATTCTATATTATTTTGCTCTATACTTTTGTGACTTGAGTCTTTTAAAATTAGTTTTAATTATTAGAAAACTTATTTTTATAAAGTAATGCTGATTTTCTTTTATTAAAAGTTCATTTTGATTAATTTTATGTTTCTTTAGTTGCAGAAGATGGCAAAGGATTTGGACCAATTTTTGAAGAGCAACCAATTGATACCATTTATCCAGAAGAATCACCAGATGGAAAAGTATCACTGAATTGCCGGGCCCGAGCTAGCCCTTTTCCTGTTTACAAGTAAAATACAATCACTTTTTTATTTTTTGCAAGGCAGTGGAGCTAAGTGAATTGTCTATTGTCATATAGCTAGGTAATTATTAAGTGTCTGAGGCCGGATTTGAACTCAGGTCCTCCTGACTCCAGGGCTGGTACTCTATCCACTGGTACTACCTAGCTGCCCCCAACATACAATCACTTAACCATTAAACTTAAGTGTCATATAACTTAGGACTTGAACAACATTTTTCACAATGGCAACATTTGGAGTATTTAGAATTGTAATAAAATTTAGAGATCATTTAATCTAAGAACACGATTTTTTTTGTAGTAATATGGAGTGTCCCACATGTAGAAAGGGAACCTATCATTATGTGGCATGATGGGAGGCAGAATAATTATCTCTATCTCTTCTCCCTGTTACCTTCTCCATGGTAGACTTGAGGCTGGGAGTGATGGCTTGTCATAGAGAGAGGAGGTATATAGAAATATATCTATCTGCTCCCTTAAATATTATTAGTCTAACAGACGTGATTGAGTTCAAACTAACTTTTTGATCTCTTTATTACTGGGGAGACAAAGTAACCCTAAATTCTATATCCAAAGCTTTGCTTCTAGCCCATCTAATGCTAGTAGAACACATACAGTGATTTTCAAAAAATTCTATCCAAATTGTAGAATTGGAAAATATATGCCAGACAATACAGAAAGAAGGAGCTCTCCCATTAGAAATGAGATAACACTCCTTAATTTAGAGAGTGTTCTAGATCACATTCAAGGGGAAATTCCCCGAAATCTCTCAAAATAGAATTTTATGAATTTCTGTTAGGACATATAGAAGGAATTCCCATGGGGGGGGTAAATGATTGGACAAGATTATATCTACATTCCTTTCTATCTTTATGGTTCTATTTTAAGTATACAGACAGAAAATTTCCAAATCCTATTCCAGATCTTTTCATGATAAAAATGACATAGTATTTGTATAGGCATAGATGATAGAGAGATAGAGATAGAGATAGAGATAGAGAGAGAGATAGAGATAGAGATAGAGATATATAGGTATAGATATAGATATATAGATATAAATATATATATATATATATCAATTTTGACAAAACTAGAACTGGGATCATTGTAAAATTTTCTAAAAAAATTGTTGTCTTTAAAATTAATTAGAAACACGTCTTATATTCTCTGAAAAAGATGCCTTTTCCATACTGCCAAATCCCAGAAAACTGATTTATTCCTGAGGTCATGAGACATATCAGAGTGGGTTGAAAGTGAGCCTTGAGAGAATAACTGATCCAAAAGTACTCTGAGGTTCAACAGGTAGTCATTTTGGATTTAAACAATTTCTCTACACATTTTTGTCATTGCAGCAGCAGAAGTAAAATTATACTCTTATCCTAAACTCTAGCAGAAAATTAATAATAGAAGGACCAAGTGCATCAATTACTACAAAATTTGCTTGGTTCTTTGAAGTATTTTTAAATTCAGGGTATTTTTAATGTGTAACATTATCTTCTTATGTGTCACACTTCTCAATCATATATTATTGTGGAAGCATGTGACAAAAATTAAGATTTACCATGTCAGTTTACCTTACTCCAACAAAGTGAACATTGAGTTTGTTCGTTTTATTGGTATAGAAGAGAAACCACAATCAGCTGATAGCACAATGGATAGAGTATGAGGCCTGGAGTCAGGTAGACTCCTCTTCTTGACTTCAGACCTCAGATACATTAACTGTGTGACCCTGGGAAGGTCATTTTACCCTGTTTGTCTTAGTTTCCTCATCTGTAAAATGAGCTGGAGAAGGAAATGGCAAATCACTCCATTATCAATGCAAGAAAAGGGCTCTGGAAGAGTCAAACATAACTGAAATAACTGAACAACAACAATAAGAGAAACTGATGATTTTAGAATAGGAGGAAGTAGAAACAAATCCTGGTTCTGTTATTTACAACCTATGTGGCTTTGAGCAAATCGGTTCTCTATGAACTTCAATTTTCTCATTTTTTAAAATGAAAAGATTGAATTAGATAATTTCTAAAAACCTCTTAAAGCTCTGAAATTTAGGATCCTGTAGAAGTTATGTAGTACAAAGGCAGCTAGGTGGTGCAGTGGATAGAGCACTGATCTTGGATTCAAGAGAACAGGAGTTCAAATCCAGCCTCAGACACTTGCCACTTACTAGCTATGTGGCCTTGGGCAAGTCACTTAACTTTGATTGCCCCACATCCAGGGCTGTCTCCAGTTGTCCTGATTTATATCTGGCCACTGGACCCAGATGGCTCCTGGAGGAGAAAGTAAGGTTGGTAACTTGGCACAACATCCCCCTCGCTCAAATCCAATTCATGTGCTTGTCATGGCATCACCTCTCTGATGTCGTGATCTTCTTTGAAAATGAAGGATGAATATCATCATTATTGTTATTGTTATTATTAGGTACAAAGCAAAGAACACTTAATTTGGAGGAAAAACATTTTTAAAAAACCCAGGCTTTAAACTTATCTCTACAATTCATTTGAAAATTGATATGACTTTGGGTAAATAAATATGTACTGGCCACATATCTATAGTATTTAAAAAGGGGATTAGACCAAGCTATTCTAACTCTAAATTGATGATTTGCTCTCCTTCTAGAGACCAAATTCTGGCAATCACTTTGTAAAGATGATCTCTGAAATTTTATTTGAGGGTCCTTTGGGACAAAGACCTGATTGGTCAGTTTTACCTCAATCACTTCATTTAAAAAAAAAATCAGTAATTATTCTTTGCACATATTTGAATGATCTTCTATGAAAGATTATGTTAATGTTGAGTATTCAGCATATTCATTATTTCTTTATAGCACAACAATGCTACATTATCTTCATATATTAAAATTCGGTTTAGTCATTCCTCAATCAATAGGAATCTATTTTGTTTCTAGTTCTTTACTACTTCAAAAAAGGGGCTGTGTGTGTATATATATAAAATTTGGGGGCATTTTGAGATATACACCTAAGCAATAGAATATTTGGGCACTTTCTCTACATTAATTCCAAATTGTTTCCATAACGATTTCACCAAGTCATAGATCCACCAAGGAGTGTGCCTTTCTTTCCTCTAATTTTGACTATTTGTTATTGTCAATATTGTGAGTGTGAGGTACAGTTTAATAGCTCTTTTAAGTGATTTGGAACATTTTTTTCTTTTAGCTAATAATTTTGTAATTCTTTTGAGAACTCTCTGTTCATATCTTTTGACAATTTATCTATCTTAGATATCAGATCTGTATTCATGATATTTGATATACAGATTTTTTGCATTTAATTGCTTACTTTATAATCCTAGTTATATTAATTTTGTTCATATGGAAGCTTACTGTTTTCATGTAATCAAAAGAATATATTTTGTCTTTTAATTAACTGTCACTTTGATGAATAATTCAGTTTCTAGATATAACTATGAAAATCTCTCTTCCAATTATTTATGATATGATTTTAATATTGAGTTCAACTATTTAAATCAAGTTTATTATAGAATATATGTGGAGTAAGCTGAATCTGATTCTGCCAGACAACGTTATAGTTTTCTCAACAAATCTCATCAAATAAAGAACTCTTTCTAGGTGATTTATATTTTAATTGCAGTTATTTTTATTATTCTCAGGTCTGTCTCATTTATTTTCCTATGTTTTTAAATCATTAACAAACATTTTAATTTAAATAGTTGATGTCTATATGTGCTAGTTCCTCTTTGTTCTTATTTTTTGCCCTGTTATTTCTTTAGAAAAGTAACTTTTGAAAATATCATCCTATTTCTAGGAATCTTTGGGTTTACATGACATTTATCTGTTTTATGTATAGATGGAGAATGAATAATTGGGATATTGATCTGACAAATGATCGCTACAGCATGGTAGGAGGCAACCTGGTAATCAATAACCCTGACAAATTGAGAGATGCTGGAAAGTATTTCTGCTTAGCTTCAAATATCTATGGAATGGTTAGAAGCACTGAAGCAACTTTGAGTTTTGGGTGTAAGTAGCTCATAATAATAGACATTATGCTAATTAATATGCTAGTTAAGTAAAAACTTAAATGACTAGTTGTTTATTCATTATTTTCCTATTTTTTCATTATACATAGTTATTTTACCACATGAAGACACTTTTACTAACACTATAGGCGTTGATATCATGTCTTTTATTAATTACATTGACAAGACTGGATCTTCTATTTTTTGTTCTTTTCTCTCCTTTGGAAGATTTTGCTGTATTACAGAGGTGGGCTGGAATCAGTTTGAGTCAGCTCATGAGAATTTTTAGCTAAATTTTCAGTGTGAGCTGAAATCTGCTGCAGATCAGGGCTTGATTTGTTATTTAATTGACCATTCAGACTTGATAAAGTAATAGAAAAATATTGATAAATGCAAATTAAACATAAATTGTGTTATGTATAGATTTTTATTTTTGTTTTTTCAAAGGTAATTGTTAAATATTTACCAGCAAAATCCTGGAAGTTAAGTTCTTCGTGTAAGCCTCAGGACATATAATTTCTGAAATATACAAATGTAAACTTTAAATAACAAATTGTCTGTATATTGATGCTTTATTAAACTCAGCATAAGTTTAATTTATATTCTGGATGCCACAGATTTTCCTCAAGGTCTTTTTATGCTTTGTGTATATACCAGTTCAACACTTGGACTGAATTACTCTCCCTCATTCTCACTTCATGATCAATTGGTTAATTGGAAGTATCCTTTTCCAATCACATGTTTCCTGAATGATATTTCTTAAGAAATGCAAAGGAAAAGTGTTTATTAAGCTCTTACTAAGTGCCAAACACTGTGTTAAAATACTAGGGATATAAGCAAACTTTTATGACAATTCTTGCTCAAAATGAGCTCATATTATAATTAGGAACAACAGCAAATATAGGAGAATTTATTTTGCAAGGTAACTGAATAATTAGAAGATTTGGTGAAAGGGGAAATGACAAAACTCAGAAGTGCTTATTGTGTAATGGCAGCTTAAAAAGCAGTGCTTCAGTATCTAGGAGGCATATCATCATCAGTGCTTATTGTAATTAATGACTTTTTGCTCATTCATGGAACATGTTACAGGCTACTTGAATTAAAGTTTTTTTCTGCATATCCTTTTGGGTCATTATTTCTTAGATACTATGGTGTTCCAATTTTCAAAATCATATTGCATCATCAGTAGAATATTTATGCCAAAAAAGAATTAATTTTTTTATTCCATGAACATGATAAATTTGAAGGAGTTTGATATAGAAAAGGGAGGAAAGGGAGGAAAGGGAGGAAAGGGAGGAAAGGGAGGAAAGGGAGGAAAGGGAGGAAAGGGAGGAAAGGGAGGAAAGGGAGGAAAGGGAGGAAAGGGAGGAAAGGGAGGAAAGGAAGGAAAGGAAGGAAGGAGGGAGGGAACATTTTCCAACTGGCAAGTTAGATTCCCAGTGGGGCAGCCACTACTACTCATAGCTTATTGTTTGGTCTTCATTCTCAAAGGAGAGCAATGGTATCAGAAAGTCTTAAATTGCAAGTGAATTGAATTTAAGTGAGACAGGCCTCTCTCTCCTCCAGACTTCTCTAAGTCCAGTGGCAATACTGGGGAGGGGTGTGACAGTGGGCAAGCAATGGGTAGAAGTTATAGAGAAGTAAATTCAGGTTTGATATATGAAACATCTTCCTAATAGAACTATTCAAAAGTGAAGTCTTTGTTTCCAAGTAGTTCATAGTATAATCAGGAAACAACATGGAAACAGACTACATACAGGATAAATTGGAAATGATCCCAGAGGGAAGTATTAGCAATTAAGAGGGATCAGGAAAAGTTTCTCATTGAAGATGAAATTTTAGCTGGTATGTGAAGGAAGGTAAGGAGGGCAGGAGATAAAAATGAGGAGGAGTTTTCTAGGCATGATGAACAGTCATTGAAAATGCCTGGAAACTGGATATAGCTTATTTTACAAGGTAGGGTTAAGTGACTTGCCCAAGATCACACAGCTAGGAAATTTTTAAGTGTCTGAGGCCAGATTTGAACTCGAGTCCTCCTGACTTCAGGGCCAGTGTTGTATTCACTGTACCACCTAGCTGCCCTAAGAAGGTCTGTTTCACTGGATCATAGTAGTAAAGGACCAAGAAAATAGGAAAGGAAGGAGGGCTGGGGGATTTTATATTTGATCCTAGAGGAAATAAAGAACCTCTATAATTTGCTAAGTTGAGGGAGGGAGAAACAGCAACATGATCCAACTTTTGATTTAGAAAGATATGATAGCTGAGTAGAGAATGAATTGGAATCAAGAAAAGACTTGAGAAAATGAGACTAAACAACTATAGCTATAGTCCAGATGTGAGGTGATAAGGATTTGCAATAGGGTGGCAACAATGTCAAAGTAGAAAAGGGACATATGCTAGCCATAATATTGTTAAATAAATTCTTGGGCGGCTAGGTGGCACAGTGGATATAGCACCAGCCCTGGAGTCAGGAGTACCTGAGTTCAAATCTGGTCTCAGACACTTCACAATTACCTAGCTGTGTGGCCTTAGGCAGGCCACTTAACCCCATTTGCCTTGCAAAATCCTAAAAAATAAACAAACAAAAAAATTAATTAATTAAAATAAGTAAATGAATAAATAAATAAATTCTCAAAACGATACCCTGGTAATGGATTGCCTCCCTAGTTAGGAATTAAGACTCTAAGACCCATGGTAATTAGAAACAGGAAGACAACGAGCAAGATACTGGGATTGTTCTGCCAGGAAGAAATAACATATTGTATAAGGATGATAATCATTGAAGAGTACTTTTGGAAAATATATTGTGTGATTTCATGGTTAGATCACAAAGAATCTTAATGATTTTCCCAATTTTCTGTTTTTGCTTAAAAGTTCAACTAATTCCCAGTTCAAATGTGATTATTTTGGAATTATGGTCTCCATATCTTAAGATTAGATGGTAAATCCCAGAGAATAAAACTTCATATCTAATCTCTGTTTCTCTCATTTTATTTTATCCCTATGTTTTTAAGGTTTACAGGTTTGATGGTTGACATTATGAATGTAAGGTCATCTCCAAAGACAGCAATCTGGTGCTATTCTATATTACTAAAGAGGAAACAGAAGCTGAGGGATTTAACTTTACGCTTCTTGACAGTTTTTTGTATGTCTTCTTTAGTCAACTCACACCAGTCACCAGGGCTTAGGACCTCATCATTTCCTTACGTGGACTATTATAATTTTTAATTACCTGTTATTTTGATTTCAAGAATCTCTCCCTGTCAACTAGTTCTGATCATAGCCACCAAATTTACTTTTCTAAAGCATAGATTTGATCATGTCTCACTCCTACTCAACTCTCTTGTCTCCCATTTACCTCCAGAATAAAAGGAAACTCCTCAAATTGGCATTTAAAGCCTCTCACAGTATGCCTTCAACCAATTACCCACTACTTCCCTTCAACTATTCAGCTTAATTGACCTATTTTCTCTTTACTGGGGGTGCTATTCCATCTCCACCCTTTCCCTTTGCAGTCTGTCCTTCAACTAGAATGTTTTCACCCAACCTCTAGTCTTACAACTCATAGCTTTCTTTTAAGGTTCAGTAAAGTGTCAACTCCCAGTGATAATGCCCTTTATTTCTCAAATTGCTTTGTATTTGTTTCACATTTATTCTGTATTTATCTTTCTATGATTAGATTATGAATAAGCATCTTAAATATAGGGAAGAGATATAATATGAATGCTATATAATCACTTATTAGAAATATTGTAAAGGTGGGAACAATGTAAAGACTAACAGACTGCCTTGTGTTGGGGAGGGAAGCAAGATTAGGAGAAAAACTGTAAAATTCAAAATAAATAAAATCTTTCTTTTATTTAAAAAAAGCTTTCTAACATGTTTCCAATAGAGAAGTGCTCTCTTTTGGCTTTAGAGAGTTGCTATTTTCCATAGTAAGGAAAATTCCATTTCTTTTTGTCTTTTTAGCATTTTTTCAAATAAATGAGCATTTAACTTTATTTCACAAAAATGTTTTTTGCACTTATAAAAAAAATATTGTAGAGGGTATTCCTGTAAAAAACACAGATTATTATAGGTATCTGAGACCCATTAAAACTCTGAGACTCTATAATGTAAAAAAATATGGAAAGGGTGAGCCAACATTCTAGAGAGAAGTATAGCAAAGAAAATGCAATCAGAACAAGGTCTGATTAATAAATTTAAGCCAAGGCTGATACAGGGAGATAGACATAATAGTTTGCAGACAATGGGAACTGAGGATTTAGCTAGCAACCATAGTGCAGAGCATTCCAACAAAAAGACAAAGACCACCAAGGCTGTGCACCAGAAACAAGAAGAGGTCTTAGTGCTGGGGTTCACACCTCCATAATATTGGGGTTTGGCGCTGGATGTCTGAGAAAGAATTCATGAGATGTGGAGCTCTTCCAGACAATTTGGCATTTTACCTATACTGTGCTGGCACAGTGGGCCTAGATTTGTGAGATACTCTAACAAAAAGGAATATGACATGCCCTTGTTTATATATGGAAAGAAAAAAAGGTCTCAGACTTATATGTCTGTTTGAAAGTGGATCTGGAAGTCAGAAGTTGACACCACCAGAAAAGAAGACCTACTAATTGAGTTATATAACATGTTTGTAAAAAGGATTTTTGAATATCAGAGAATACTCCAGGTGTTAGAAGTAAGCTACTGACCTTTGCATAAGGTTAGAAGATAATCATATTCAATGAATAATAATAGCAAATACATAGGAGACCAATCACCTTTGAGCAAGAGGTGGAGATAGGGGTTGTTGGGTCAGTCATAGTTAGAATTCCTGATCCTAACTAGTGACTCAGGAATGATACTCAGAGCAGATCTGAATGTTGGGGAGGGGCTCATTAATTGGGATCCCATCACTAAATCTACAAAAGTGAATTTTGTGCTAGATGCAAGAACACATAGTAATTGGCAGCTCTGTCTCTCATTAGCCAGTTTTGAGTCATAGATCCAAGGATGGCAGAAGAGGGGACCTGGGCCTAGTGATGGCAGTTCAGAGTTGGATACAGAAATACATTTCACTAAACAGGTAAATAGGGAAAGGGGGTTGAAAGAAAGAGGGAGAATTAGAGGGAGAATAACTTAAGGAACAATTATTTCTAACTAAAACAAACTCTAAGTAAGGAGCATGAATTTCAAATAAAGAAAAGAAAAAAAGGATTTTTGTGATTGTAAAAAACAATGGTTTTTTGAGGGATGAGAAAAGAATCAGAGTAGCAGAAGACAATACCAAATCTAATATACTATTTCTGAGCTTAAGGGGTGAGAAACAGAGAAAGAAGAGAATAAGAAAAGAGTATGGATAGAAATCTAAAATGGTAATAACAGTGATGTGAATGAGATGAACTTAGCATAAAATGGAAAAGTATAATAAGAGAAAGAAGAATCACACTAAGATTCACACAGTCATAATAAAGAACTAAAGCAAAGTCTGTAATGCTTCTTTTGAGGTAGAAGAAGAAAAAGTAGCAATAATATTTTCGGGCATGGAAAAAAGTAAAAAGAGTTTGGGAAACTACATTTTATTAATAAGTACTATAGACAATGAATAATATCAATACTAAAAATACATACACGTATACCAACTGTCATAGCTTCTAAATACTTAAAAGAAAAGTTAAATGATACTTTTTTAGGTTGGAATACTTAGGAAAGGGTTCTTGGACAAAGTAGACTTTAAAGGATAGTTAAGATTTAAATATGGGGAGTGGCTAGGTGGCCTAGTGGATAAAAGCACTGGCCCTGGAGTCAGGAGTACCTGGGTTCAAATCCGGTCTCAGACACTTAATAATTACCTAGCCGTGTGGCCTTAGGCAAGCCACTTAACCCCCATTTGCCTTACAAAAAAAAAAAAGAAAAAAAAGATTTAAATATGTACAAAAGTTGAGAGAATTTTAGAAAATAATTATAGGTATATAAAAATATGGAAGTGAGTTAAATTATTGATTCTGCATCTTACTTTCTTTGAAGTCTTAGTTAAGCCCATTCCCCACTGTAAATTTCCTCATCTGCAAAATGAGTGAGGTTGTATCTAATAATCTTCCTTTCAGTTCTAAATCTACTATTTTAGTAGATAAACCCAAAAACCTTCATTGGTACCAGGTTGAGGTACTAAACCTTTGGGATATATTAAAATCTCAACTTCCCTAGAAATATTTCTGAAGTCTGTTTAGTTCTATGAATACATTAGTCATGAGAACCCCATTAGAGATCCTCGAGGGCAGGGACTTTCTTTTGCTTTTCTTTTTATCCCCTGTCTTTAGCACAATACCTAGGATATAATAGTAAATGCTTAGTAAATATATATTGACTGACTGACTACATTGACAAGACCTGCTGATGCTTCATTTGCCTTTTCCTCTTTTCTCTCAGAAATGTAACATTTCCATGCTGTCAGTTAGAGAGTTTTTATAAATTTTAATGAATATTTATTGAAGTTTAGTATGAAACACTAAATAAAAACCTAAAACCAAATATTTCATTTTTTTCTTTTCTAACTAGATCTTGATCCTTTTCCGCCAGAGGAACGAGTGGAGGTAAAAGTGAAGGAAGGGATAGGCCTTGTACTTCTCTGTGATCCTCCTTACCACTTTCCAGGTATGTTTAGTTTATGCTTCTAAGCAGCTATGGAATAACAATGTAGGACACTAAATAATTAAGAAGTACCCAAATGGCAGCTGGGTGGTGCAGTGGATAAAGAACTGGCCCTGGAGTCAGGAGGAACTGAGTTCAAGTCCAGCCTCAGATGCTTAATAATTACCTAGCTATGTAACCTGGAGAAAATCATTTAACTATATTGCCTTACAAAAAAATTTTTATATTAATTTGTTTCTAGCACAATGTGGCCATGATTACATTTAAGTTTAAGCCCTCAATTAATTGATTATAATTTACTGTTAAGTTTTTTAATAATCATTATTTAGCAATATACTTTGCCATATTTGAAGATACTACCCAAAATGCCCTTTCAAAATAATTGGCACTAAGTATGACTAATAAATAGAAACACATTTTTCTTAATCAAGTGTTTTTAGACAAATCAGTTTAACTGATTTTTCATATGAAATTGATGAGGCCCTGAATTTCTTCAAATGCTATATGAATTTTATTGGCATCTTATATTTTCCATTAGTTAGAGTTCCTTGCTATACTGGGAAGAGATGCTTTCTTTGTTTTTAGTTTCCCAGATTCATTCCCTCTTTTTTCTCCCCCTAATAGGAATTAATATCTTAGAAAAAATTTTTAATTTTTAAATTATTTTTATATACATTTTATTTTTTAATGAAATTTATTTCATTTTTCCAAATACATACAATGGTAGTTTTTCAATATTCATCCATTTGCCAATTTATGAGTTCCACAATTTTTTTTTAACCACTCTCTCTCTTTCCTCCCCACTCCCCATGGTGGCAAAAAGTCTGGCAAAAGTTGTACATGTACATTGCTACTTAACATATTTACATATTAGTCATGTTATGAAGAAGGAATTAGAACTAAGGGGAAAGAAAAAATCATGAAAGAGAAAGGAAAATCATGAAAGAAGTTTTTAAAAAGGGAATATAGTGTGGTTTTTCTCTACATTCAGACTCCATAGTTTTTTTCTCTGAAGGTGGATGGCATTTTCCATAGAAATTCTCTCAAGATTGACCTTGATCTCTGAACTGCTGATAAGAACTGATCATTTTAGAAAGAATTTAAAAGGGGTGAAAACAGTTCAATAAAGCCAAACAACACATTAAAAAGGTTAAAAACAGTGACTCACATTTTTAGTCTCCCACCTCTTCAAAGAAGTGGGAGAAATAACTGTTTTTCAATTCTTTGGTACCAAATTTAGTCACTATAATTTCATAGCCTTCAGTTTTTGTTTGTTATTCTTTATATTTACATATTATATGTGTTGTTTTATTTCTGTTTACTTTGCTTTGCATAAATTCACATAAGATTTCCCATCCTTTGCATAAGTTCAAATAAATCTTCCCATGCTTTTCTATTTTGACCAAATTCATTGCTTCTTATCAATCAATGGGTATGTATTTTGTTTCTGGTTCATTACTACTACAAAAATGTGAACTTAATAATACTCTACTTGGTGCAGAGTCAAGGTGGTGGAGTGATGGCAGGGACTCCCTTGAGTTTTCTCCCAAACCACTCCAAATACTTCTAAATAATGACTCTAACCAAATTCTAGAGTAACAGAACTCACACAAAGACTGAGTGAAATAATTTTCCAGGTCAGGACAACTTGGTAGATTCACAGGAAGGATCTGTTACACTGGCATCAGAAAGAGCCTGGAGCACAACCCAGGCCACGCCAGAGCCAAGTGATTCCAGTCACCTGGAAACAGAACATAGGGTACCTGGATCTGTGGAGGTGGTGGTGGTTTCTAGACATCTCAGCCCAGGGATTGTCAAGGACAATTTGGAAGGTCAGAAGGAAAATTCTGCCATATCAGATTCAAAGCAGAGCCCAGTGCAGACCTCAGCACAGATCCCAAAGGACCAAGAACTGGCCTGGTGAACCACCTGGCAGGGAGTCATTTGGCATTTGCTTCTAGAGTGCTCATCCCAAGGAGTGTAAGGGGATTGAGGGAAATTGCAGAGTTCTCTTTGCTATCCCTGAGGCAGGACTCTGTGACTTTGCCCGTACTGAAGTCCAGGTTGCAGTCTAAGGGCCTAATCTTAGGAAAAGAAACAGAAGCCCAAGAGAGATTACTGCCTGCTGAAGAGCAGGGACTCTCCTCATGAACACCCACAGACCAGAACACAGGCCAGCAGAGTAATCATGAGACCTTGGAGGAATTGAGAACTTTCAGGTTCCTGCTGTAGAAAAGAACAAAAATTTGATCCTGAACATATGGAGGATCAAAATACATACTCAGAAGAAGTTAACAAAGGTAAAGTGTCTGTTCTCAAAGGCTATGAAAGAGCTCAGAAAAAATTTTGAAAATTGAGTAAAGGAGGAAGAGGAAAAATTGAGAAGAGAAGGAGAGTGATGCAGGAAAAACATGAAAATGTACTAAAGAAAGTATCTTAAAAACCAGTTTGTTTTATGGGAAAAGTAGTCCAAAAGGCCAATGAGAAGAAGAATGCTCTAAAAAGCAGAATTGGTCAGATGGAAAAGGAGATATAAAAGTTCTCTAAAGAAAATAATTCTTTAAAATATAGAATGGAGTTAAGGGAAGCTGATAATTTTGTGAGAAATCAAGAAACAATAACATAAAACCAAAAGAAATAAAAACTAGAAGAAATTGTGAAATATCTCATTAAAAAAAATAACAGACCTGGAAAACATATCCAAGAGAGATAATTTAAAAATTATTGGACTACCTGAAAGTCATGAACATAAAAAGAGAGTCCACACATCATTTTTCAAGGAATTTTCCAGGAAATTATACCCAAAGATCAATAAAAATGTTCATATACTTTGATCCAGCAATACCACTACTGAGTCTGTATGCTGAATTGATCACAAAAAAGGGCTAAAAACCCACATTTATAAAAATATTCATAGTAGCTCTTTATTTAGTGGCAAAGAATTGAAAATTGAGAGGATTCCCATTAATTGGGGAATGGTTAAATAAAATGTGGTGTGTGTGTGTTTATACATATATATGTATATGTATGTATGTATGTATTTATATGTATGTATGTACTTGTATATGTGATAGAACACTTGTTATATAAGAAATCATGAAGGATGGTATTTCAGGAAAACCTGGAAAAACTTGCATGAATTGATACTGACTGAAATGAGCAGAACCAGAAGAATATTATATACATTAACAACAATATAGGGTAATAATCAACCTTGATGGAATTGTTCATTTAAGCAATACAATAATCAAAGACAATTTTAAAGGGTTTGTGATGGAAAATGCCTTCCATATCCAGAGAAAGAAATTATGGAGTTTAAGTCAAGACCTTCAAATTTTTTAAAGTTGTCTTATGTACTATGACTTTTTCTCTCTAATGTTTTCTTTCTTCTATTTGGATCTGACTCTTCTCTCACTGCATGTCATAAATATCAGTATATGTTTAGCATGTTTATAAACATAACCAAGCAATTGCTTTCAGTTAGTGGGATAGGTGAGGGAAGTGGGGCAGGGGGGAGAAAAATTGTAAAACTCAAAACCTTGCAAAGAAAATGATTGGTAAAAACTGCCATTGCATGGAAAAAGAAATAAAATATTTAAATTTGAAAAGAAAAAAATAAACTATCCAGGGAAACTGCCCTTAAATTCTAGAAGCAGAGAATAAAATAGAAATTGAAACAATCCACTGATCACCTCCTGAAAAAGATCCCAAAATGAAAATTCCAGGAGTATTGTAGCCAAATTTCAGAACTCTAAAGTCAAGGAGAAAATATTACAAGCAGTCAGAAAGATACAATTCAAATATTGTGGAATTATAGTCAGGATAACATAAGATTTAGCAGCTTCTACATTGAGGGTTCACAGGGCTTGGAATATAATACTACAGAAGGCAAAAGAGCTTGGATTATAAGCAATAATCAACCACACAACAAAGCTGAACATGGTCTTTCAAGGGGAAACGATGGACATTCAATGAAGTAGGGGACAGTCAGGCTTTCCTGATGAAATGACAAGAGTTGAACAGAAAGTACAGGACTCAAGTGAAGCATAGAGAGGGTGGCTGGAAAGAGAAAATCTTAAGATCTTAATGATCTTGTATTCCTTTATGGGATGATATAGATAACTCATATGAACCTTCTCATTTATTAGGTCAGTTGGAAGGAGCATATATAGACAAGGCACAAGAGGGAATTGAATTTGAAGGTATATTACTGAGCTAGGAAAAAACAATAAAAAAATTCATCTGGAACAAAAAAACGGACATTAATATCAAGGTAACTGATGGAAAAAAAAATATATATATAAGGGAGAATGACCTAGCTCTATCAGATCTAAAATTATACTATAAAGCAGCAGTAATCAAAACTACCTGGTACTGTTTAAGAAATATAGTAATGGATCAGTGGATTAGGATAGGTTCAAAAGAAACCACAGTAAATGACCACAGCAATGTACTGTTTGACAAACCGAAAGATATCAGCTTTTGGGTTAAGAATTCACTGTCAAAAATTGTTGGGAAAACTGGAAAATTGTATGGAAACAACTAGGCATGGACAGACATCTCACACCCCATGCCAACATAAGGTCAAAATGGGTACAGGATTTAGACATAAAAGCCAATATAGACCAAGATAAATTAATAGACCAAGAAATTATCTATCAGATCTATAGAAAGGGGACAAATTTATGACCAAACAAGAATTAGAGGAAATTATAAACTGCAAAATGAATGATTTTCACTATATTAAATAAAAAAGTTTTGCACAAGGGGCGGCTAGGTGGCACAGTGGATAGAGCACCAGCTCTGGAGTCAGGAATACCTGAGTTCAAATCCGGCCTCAGACACTTAATAATTACCTAGCCTGTGTGGCCTTGGGCAAGCCACTTAACCCCATTGCATTGCAAAAAAAAAACCTCTTAAAAAAAGTTTTGCACAAACATAATCAATGCTGCCAAAATTAGAAGGAAATCAGAAAGATGGGAAGCAATCTCCATAATTAGGAGGTCTGATAAAGGTCTCATTTCTAAAAAAGAGAATTGCATCAGATTCATGAGGACATGAATAGACAGTTTTCAAATGAAGAAATTAAAGCTATATATAATCACATAAAAATGCTCCAAATTATTATTGATTGGAGAAATGTAAGTTAAAACAATATGAGGTATCATCTCACACCTATCAGATTGAGCAAGATTGGAAAAAAAGGAAAATGATCGATGTTGGAGAGGTTGAGGGAGAATTGGGACATAAGTGCATTGTTGGTCGTGTTGTGAATCGATCCAACCATTCTGTAGAGCAATATGGAACTATGACTAAAGAGCAATTTCAAATCTAGGCCTATATCCAGAGGAAATCACAAAAAAAGAGAAAAATCCCATATGTTCCAAAGTATTCATAGCATCTCTTTTTGTAGTGCCAAAGAATTGGAAATTGAGGGGATGGGGGGAATGGCTAAACTAGTTATGGTACATGAATACTATGGAATATTACTGTTCTATAAGAAACCATAAATGGTTGGGGACTAGAAAAGCATGATATGAGTTACAGTATCTGATGCTGAGCAAAGGGAGAACCAAAAGTATAACGTACACATTAATATCAGCATGATCAACCTTGATGGAAGCAGTTCCTCAGTTCAGAGAGCTAGGACAACAATATTATATTGGCTATGTTATCCCCATCTAAAGAAAAAAACAAAACAAAACAAAAAAACCAACCCTTCAGAATCTGATGAACACTTCATAAAAAATTCTCCTATGAATCTCTTTCCCTTAATCCTAATTCCTCATACCAAAAATGACTATTCTAAAAACATGTTTATCAAAAATATGTATGAACAATGTTTACCCTGATTGTTTGCCACTGAGGGAAAGGGGTGGGAAGGGGGGTGGTGGTGGAAGGAAATTTTGTAACTTAAAAACATCCATGTGCATATGGATGAAAATTTTTTATTAAAAAGAAGAATTTGAAGGTATAATATATTAATAAGTGGAGTTAATGGGGAAGAAAGGAATGTACTGGAAGAAAGGGAAAAGTGAAGTAAAAAGGGGTAAGGTATTTCACATAAAAGTAGCAAGATAAAGATTTTACAGTGAAGTGGAAGAGAAGGGAGGTGAGAGGGAGTGAGTGAGCCTTGCTTTCATCAGAAGTAGCTCAGAGGGGCAACTAGGTGGCACAGTGGGTAGGCACTGGCCCTGGAGTCAGGAGTACCTGAGTTCAAATTTGGCCTCAGACATTTAATAATTGCTTAGCTGTGTGACTTTGTGCAAGTCACTTAACCCCATTGCCTTGCAAAAATAAAAAGATATATATATAAAAATAAAAAAGTAGCAGCTCAGAAATACACTTAATTGGGTATAGATATCTATCTTACCCTAGAGGAAAATGGAAGAGAAAGAGATGTGAGAAAGTAGATGGGGAAGGAGAAGAGGGTGGCTGTACATGGGAGAGGGAGTCAGATGAAACACATTTATGAGGAGGAACAGGGTGAAAGGAGAAGGAGAATAGAATAAATGGGGTGGAGGGAATAGAATGAAGGAAAATACAGCTAGAAGTGGCAATTGTGGGGGAAATATTGAAACAATTTCTCTTATGGGCTTATGATAAAGAATGCTATCTATGCCAAAGTCAGAGCTGTTGGTATCTGAATACAGACTGAAACATACTTTTTTTTTTCTACTTTATTTTTCAGGTAATTTCTCTCTTTGTTGGGGGGAGGGTATTATGTTTACTTTTACAACATGACTATTGTAATATTTTTCAAGGCTACACATTTTTAACCTATACTAGCTAAGTTGCTCTCTCAATGGGTGGGAGGAGGGGAGAAAATTTGAAGAAGTCAGTTTTTAAAGTAATGTTGAAACTTGCTTTTATATATAGCTGGGGGGAATTTTTTTTTAAATTAAATAAATTTATATATAAAATTTATTTAATTTTTAAATATATACATACAGATATAAAACTTTATTAACTGAAACTGAACTTTAAATAGCTCTGGTAAGACAGCTCTTGAAGTCTTATTTTTTAGTGTGGGGGGAAGGCTTTTTCCCCTCATTGCCTAAAATCTAGAACTATTGAAAACATGACTAAGAATTTTTTTCTGGGAAGACTTGGTAATTGTACTTTTATAATCATGAAAATGGTATAAAGTATGCTCCAGACACCATCAGCTCTGTCTTTGGCATAGATAGCATTCTTTATCATAGCATCATTCTGTTAATTTGCTGCTCTTTGAATTCCATGAACAAATTGTACCATTTGGTACAATTTAAGTAAACTTAACCTTCTTCCAAAAAAAATAATATTCTAATGAATATGAGGCTTTAAAAATTATTGATCTGTTGGAAGGGATATGGGAAATCTGGGACAATAATACATTGTTGGTGGAACTGTGGACTCATCCAACCTTTCTGGTGTTACACCCAAAGGGCAATAAAAATGTGCATACCTGTTGAGTCCCTTTCTCAACTCTAATGTTAAATCCTACTTCTGGACTCCCTCAATCTTCCCCAGGTGAACATTGGAGGGGTGGGAGACAAGGAAGACAAGTTTCTCCCTATACACCAAGGTCTCTACCAGTGCTTAAATACCTCCCCAGTCTGTAATCCACTCCCACTCCTGTGGCACTTAGTAAGATAAGGCTCTGGTGCTCAAGGACACCAGGTGAAGATGATTTACAGTGCTCCCATACACAACAGTCCCTAACAGTCCCTACCCTTTGATCCAGCAATATCACTACTGGGTCTATACCCTGAAGAGATCATGAAAAAGGATAAAATATTCATAACAGCTCTGTTTGTGGTGGCAAAGAATTGGAAATTGAGTGAATGTCCATCACTTGGTGAATGGCTG
Source organism: Macrotis lagotis (assembly GCF_037893015.1). Taxonomy (NCBI): domain Eukaryota; kingdom Metazoa; phylum Chordata; class Mammalia; order Peramelemorphia; family Peramelidae; genus Macrotis; species Macrotis lagotis. Next base: position 212,065,548 of record NC_133664.1, on the reverse strand, counting down.
AATAAATTGTGGTATATGTATGTTATGGAACACTATTGTTCTATTAGAAACCAGGAAGGATGGGAATTCAGAGAAGACTGGAAGGATTTGCATGAATTGATGCTGAGTGAGATGAGCAAAACCAAAAGACTATTGTACACCATAACAACAACATGGGGTTGATGATCTATCTTAATGGACTTTCTCATTCTATCAGTGCAACAATCAGGGACAATTTTAGGGTATCTGTGAACAAGATGGTATTCATCTGTATCCAAAGAAAGAATTGTGGAGTTTGAACAAAGACCAAAGACCAAGTTTAAAAAAAATTATCTTATTATATAATTTTGCTGTCTCTTATATTTTTTTCCCTTAAGGATATGATTTTTCTCTCAACACATTCAACTTAGATCAGTGTATAGCATGGAAACAATGTAAAGACTAACAGACTGCCTTCTGTGGGGGGGGTATGGGGAAAGAAGTGAGATTGGGGGGGGATTGTAAATTTTGGGAAAAAAATCATTAATCTTGTTGTGCATGCCTAGTGTGATCTCTGGGTTAAAGATTATTGTCAATTTGATCACTTTCCTAAAATAATATGCCCATATCTCCAGAACCCTACACAACATTGGCAACCTTGGCATTTTCTTGTTATCCTTCCAAATTTTCTGGATAAGGTTTACTTTGATTTAAATTTTCTCTTCTTTATTGCTGATTTGGAGCATTCTCTCATATATTTATTAATAGTTTAAAATTCTTCTCTTTACAACTATATAGTCAGATCCTTTTTGTGTGGAGGAAGGGTTATTTTTAACATTTAGATAGTGTCAGTGTGTATAGAGAGCAAGATTTGAAGCCAGGAAGACCTGGATTCAACTTAGACTCTGACAAATGCTGCTGTGTGTAATTAATATGTCTATGATTTATTCAGCTCTTTAAGACAAAAAGTTGAAGAGAAGTTACTGACCTTCATGGGTAGAGGAAGTTTCCTCAGCGAGATCTAACAATGAAATCACAGGTCTAGTTCCTATTTTTATACCTAGAATTCATGTGTTCTTTTCTTTCTAAATTTTATTTTTATTATGAATTTAATAAATTCCAAATAAACCAAGAATATGTATATACAAATAAATATCATATTCAAAATTAGAAAAGAAAAAAGGATTTGACATGAAAATGCAAATCTCATATATAGTTTGGTTTTTTCTTAAAAGTTTAGTAAATATGTTTCAAAATAGTTGTACTTGTTTGTATTTCCTTCTGACCTTTGCTTTTTTCTTAGAAGCTCAGTATATAAGTATATATCTTTCAAAACAGTTTTACTTGCTTGTGTTTCCTTTTCCTCTTTTGAAAAAATATGTCAATGACCCCCTTTTCTTTTTCTTTTGGCAATTCCATCACAAGGTTCTCCTTCATTCCAATTTTGATGGGGGGGGGGCAGATTTTAGTTTTCAGTATACTGATTGTCTAACTTGTGAAACCTCTGGTAGACAAGATTGGCACCAAAAGAGTTTCAGTGCCTTTTACTTCAGTTCTGTGCTGCGACTTCTCCCAAATCTCATCTTTCAAAGGCTCACAGAACCAGCATCTGCTACTTTTTGAAAGGTGGAGGAAACTGAACAAACCCTTTTGGTCAGATTCATTGTACCTATGAAGGATTCATGAAACCTCCACAGTTTTGCTCACCCAGACTGTAATGGGAAGGATTCAAAATGAATGCTGAAAGTATTAAAGTTCTGATCCGTGGCTCTGTCTTCCTTAGTGGATTTAGATGTGAATAGTCTATATCTGTCAGATGACAAAAATTTAGAACAAGAAGGAACTTTAAAGATCGCTAAATCTAAACTCTTCATTTTATAGATGAGAAAAATGAGCCCCTGAAGGATAGGTGACATGCCAGGATAACAAAAATAAACTGTAGTGTCAAGAATCAAACTCAGACTACTAATGGACAAAACAATATTTTAAAGTCACTCATATCAGTTTTTTAACAAATTATTATTATATTCTGGATAAACATCAAAAATAAGACCAGATTTCCATACATAAAGCAGAATACTAAAAAGAGAATTCATTACAGAAATGTGAATCATTTTACAAGACTTGCTTTTAAAAAGTAAATAAATTCCACATGATATTTTTAAAACTGTCATGTGCTTCATTCAAAACTTCCTTTTTATGTTCTGCAAATTAAAAAAAAAGTCCTTCTTTGTAACATCAAGAAATCCCCCATCTGATTCCTTCTTCCTCAATTAGGTGAGGAAAAAGTCAAGATTTTTAAAAATTTATCATTTTTTAATTTTTAGTAGTCTCATTAAAATTTTGAGGTCCAAATTCTCTCCTTCCTTCCCAGCCCTCCAACATTCATAGAGTAACAAATAATATATCATTTATACTTGAGAGATCATGCAAAGTATATACTGATCATAGCAAAAAAGGTAAGAAAAATAAAGTAAGATAACTATAGTTTAATTTGCTTTCAAAGTTCTTGAGTTCTTTCTATGGAGGTGGGTAGCATTTGTTCTTTTCTATTTTTTGTCTTTTCTTTTTGCTTATTACATGTGAAGATAGTTTTCAACATTCATTTTCTGTAAGAGTTTGATTTCCACATTTTCTACCTCCCTCTTTTCCCTCCCTACTTCTATGAGAGCAAGTGATCTGACATAGGTTATACATGCATAATCATGTTAAACAGTTCCATATTCATTACATTGTGAAAGAAGAATCAGAATAAAAGGGGAGAAAATCATGATAAAGAAAAAAATCATAAAACCCATTTTTAAAAAGTATGCTTTGGTCTGCATTCAGATTCCATAGTTTTTCTCTCTGATCATTATATCATTATTGCTACAATATTGCTATTAATATGTACAATTTTCTGTTTCTGCTCACTTCATCAGCATCAGTTCATGTAAGTCTTTCCAGGTTTTTCTGAAATTCACCTGGTCATGATTTCTTATAGAATAATGGTATACCACATTCATATACCACAAACTGTGGGCATCCCCTCAATTTCCATACATATAGATATAATATATAAATATAATATGTAAATATTTTTGTACATGTGGGTATTTCCCCTTTTTTAATGATCTCTTTGAGATACAGATCCAGTGGTAGTACACTGGATCAAAGAATTTGCAGTTTTATTGTCCTTCCAGGGTAATTCCAAATTGCCCCCCAGAATGATTGGATCAATTCACAACTCCACCAACAGTGCATTTAGTGTCCCAGTTTTCCTACATACATTTTTTGTCAATCTGATATGTGAAGGGTGGTACCTCAGAGTTGTTTTAATTTGCATCTCTCTAATCAATAATGATTCATATGACTATAAATAGCTTTTATTTCATCATCTGAAAACTGCCTACTCATATTCTTAGACCATTTATCAATTGAGGAATGACTTGTATTCTTATAAATTTGACTTACTTCCCTATATGTTTTAAAAATTAGTCCTTTTCAGAAAGGCTAGCTATAAAAATTGTTCTTCAGCTTTCTACACTCCTAATCTTGGTTTCATTGCTTTTATTTGTGCAAAAACTTTTTTAATCAATGCAATCAAAATTATACATTTTGCCTTTTAAAAAAATGTTCAGTCATAAGCTCCTCCCTTCTACAAAAGATATGATAGGTATTTCTTGTTCTCATAATTGACTTATCAGTGGGTAGGTAGAATTTTTCATCATGAGTCCTTTGTAATTGTCTTGAATCATTTTATTATTTTTTGCAAGGCCAATGGGGTTATGTTGAATCATTTTATTGATCAGAGTAGTTAAATAGTTAAACCTGTCACAACTGATCATCATTACAACATTGCTGTTTCTGTATATAATGACAATCTAGTTCTGTTCACTTCAATTTTAGTTAGTTCATTTTTCATTTTTAATCTCTTTGGAATACAAATCTGATAGTGGTTTCACTGAGTCAAATGGTATGTACAATTTTATAACCCTTTTGGCATTGTTACAAATTATTCTCCAGAATGTTTGGACCAATTCACAGCTCCATCAACAGTTTATTAGTGTGCTCATTTTCCTTTGTGCCTTCCAGAATTTTTCTTCTCTGATGGCTATGAGATCTCAGCGATGTTTTAATTTGCATTTCTTTAATCAATAGTGATTTATTGCATTTTTTATTTTATAGTTGACTTTGATTTTTGTCTTCTAAAAACTGCCTCTTCTTATCTCTTGACAGTTTATTAATTTGGGATTGGCTCTTATTTTTTTATAAATTTGACTCAGTTCTCTATATATTTGAGAAAAGAGACATTTATTAGAGAAACTTTTAAACATTTCCCCAAGGAGATTAGGGAAAAAAGGAAAGAACTTACATGTTCTAAAATAGTTAAAGCAGTTCTCTTTGTAGTGACAAAGAACTGGAAATTGAAGTGAGAATGACTTAAACAAGTGGTATAAAATTTGATGGAATACTACTGTGATATAAGAATTGATGAGCTGGTTGATTTATGAAATATTGGGTAAAATGAGAAGAATAATGAGAACATTGTACAGAGTAACAGCAATATTCTTATAAGAACAACATTGAATGACTGTCCTAAACTCAAATCAACTATAAAAAGCTATGAAGGAAAATGCTATTCAAATCCAGAGAAAGAACTATTAAATAGAAGGATATATAGTATAGTTTTACATATTTATCTATATATGTGTGTGTGTGTGTGTGTGTGTGTGTGTGTGTGTATGTAAGATTATGTTTGTCCTTCATTCTCAAAGAAAACCATGATGTCAAGGAGATGATGCTATGACAAGCACATGATTTGGATTTAATGAGGGAGTCCTCTGCTAAATCACCAGCCTCACTTTCTCCTCCAGAATCATCTGGGTCCAGTGGCCAGATATGAATCAGGATGACTGGAGATAGCCCTGGATGTGAAGTAATCAGATTTAAGTGACTTGCCCAAGGTAGCACACCTAGTAAGTGGCAAGTATCAATCTGAATTCAAACTCCCTCCTGACTCCAAAGCCAGTGGTCTATCTACTACACCACCTAGCTGCCCCCATTTGCACATATATATATATATATGAGCATAGATATTCCCCCATACACATATTTGCGCTTTCTCTAGAATGGGATGGGAAAAGAGAGAGAAAATTTTAAACACCCCACAGAGAACAAAGGAAACCTTAGAACAAAGTATCTCTGCCTAACTTAAAAATCCAATTCACTTGCAAATCAAGATATCACTCTCCTATTGTTGTTGAGTAAATGTAGCCAGTTGAAGGTTTGTACAGAGCATGAAAGAAAGACCAACTCTGAACTAGAAGAAATTTTAGGGACAAAAAGGTTTTTTAGAATATTGCTGTGATTAGCAGGAGTAAAGGGGAAAAAAGAGTAAAGACACTGATCCCTAAGAAACCTAAATAACAAAAACAACCCTCCATGAAAGGATAAGTAGTAAGGAAGGGAATAGGAGCAACAGCAATGATATAAGTTGCCTTTAGAGAACAAGCAATGAGGAAAAGTAGAGGAGCAAGAGAGATTATGTGGGTAATCATACTCCTCAAGACCAAGCTACCTCTACTAGAAGACAAGTAAGCAGGAGATAAGTAGTAAAGAAGGGCATGGGGCATTAGAGGTTATTTGGTCTGCCTTCCCAGAAGCAGAAGAATAATCTGATGAATGAGTTAGTTTTTAAAGGGACAAGATGAGTTAATTTGGGTATATATTGATGGGGGTCAGTAACTCAGAGAGCAGGGAATGCTGTAATTAGTAATATCTAGATTAAGGATGGTAGTTCAAAGATTTTTCAGGCTAAGGCAGGGATCCATTGTTTTTGTTGATAGGACTTGTCTTGGGCCCATCTTTGCCAGGGACAGGAAAGGTATTTTACTAAGAGTTTATTGACCTCATCTCACAGTTTGGATAAAGGGATAGGAGTGGGGGTAGTGTTAATGTAAGGTACAAGGTCAATGCAGAGGGAATAGATTATTTATAAAACATATTTTTCTTTACAATATTTCCTCTACTTCACTGTCAATGGTCCTTCAAAAGGGAAGGACAAATAACAGTTTGTGAGTAGTAGTAGTTCCCCCCCAGGGTACCCAACAGGCCAGTGTCAATTGGGCAATGCTGATATTTCCTCTTCCTGTTCTTCCTCTTTTTCTTCCTCCTCTTCTTCCTCCATCCATATGGGAAATCATATCCCATTTGGGTGTTCTATCTTTGTTCTATCATTATTTGGTTTTGTTTTTTAAACTGGAACAATAAGCATTCATGATTTCTTGAAATATTTTTCTAGCTTTGATAAAACACATTTGGATTCAAATAGAGCTACTTGACTATGCTTTTAAACACAAATAACAGTTGGCCAATAATAAGCCCCAACCCAAGCCTTTCTTGCTCATTGTTTGGGTTCTAATGGTTCAATGTGAATGTAAATGGAATTTGTTTCTATTCTGTCCAGCAACCCTGTGGAGTCTTTTCCTCCCTGATTGATTCTTTTGTGAAGGCAAAGTAGACCATCTTTTTCCTCCATTTTTTTAAAATCTAGCCTTCAGAGCTTTAAGAACAGCTAGGTGGATAGAGCATTGGCCTTGGAGTCAGGAGGAGGAGATTTGAATCCAATCTAGACACTTAACTAGCTGTGTGACCTTGGGCAAGTCTCTTAATCCTGATTGCCTCTCATTCAGGACCATCTAAATTTGTCCTGATTCATATCTAGCCATTGAAACCAAAAGGCTCTGGAGGAGAAAGTGAGGCTGGTGACTTGGCCCAGCTGGTCATCTTCAAAAAATGGAGGACAAACATTACCTATGCCTCAGACCAACTAGTTTTAAATTGGGAAGATAATTCGTATGAACAGCAAACTGAGGCCGGAATTCAAAATTAGGAAAAGATTGGCCTGGGTCACTTTTTGAAAAACTTAGTCAGTATTTTGAATGATTACATACATTTTATTCTTATAAAACCTCATTTCTAATGCTCTAGTGAAGTTGTATTTCCATGAATTATTGAAAGCCATAATCTACAAAGAAATATAATTGCAAATAACTCAAAAGATACACAAAGGATGCATGATGGATAAAAATTGACTACAGCACACAATTAGTAATTATCACTTGTAAAATAAAATAAAATAAATTTGAAATCAGAAAGTTTGGGTTAGAATCTTGGCTTGAATACTTAGTACTTCCCTGAGTATATTTCTTAGTTTCCTTTTGCCTCAGCTTCTTAATTTGTGAAATAGAAATCATAACACCAGTTGAGAAAAGTTAGACTGGTGAATAGAAGCCCAATCTTGCATTCAAAACCTTTTGTTCAAGTTCCTTGGGCATGTACCAGAAGTTAGACCGAAGGCAAGTCATTTAACCTTGTTGTGCTTCAAACAATTCTATGAGACTCATTTAAGTTATACATGAAGTTCTCCACATCAGTGAGATCATAACTCCAAAACAAAACCTACACTCAAAGTAAGTCACATTGAAGAACATTTGCACCAACTATCTAATAGGATTATTGTGAGGACAATATTAATTAAACCTCAGAGTGTTAGATTGTTAGGGACTGTTGTATATGGGAACACTGTAAATTATCTTCACCTGGTGTCCTTGAGCACCAGAGCCTTATCTTACTAAGTGCCAGTGGGAGTGGATTAAGGGACTGGGAAGGATATTTAAGCACTGTTCAATAAATGGAGACCTTGGTGACTTTGTTGTATAGGGAGAAACTTGTCTTCCTTGGCTCCCACCCCTCCCCCACTCACCTGGGAAAGAGAAGGGAGTCCAGAAAGGGACTCAACATAGGAGTCTGGAAAAGGGACTCAACATATGGCATCTGGTAAAGGGACTCAATAATATAATGGCCCCCAAACAGGGACATGAGACTCAACATACGGCACCTGAACAGGGACAAGAAGGCAGAGTTATCTGAGTGAAATCTGGGAAAAGGACACAGCAGATACAATTAAAAGAACCAAGTGACATCCCATAGCAAAGGACTCTGGAGAAAGTAACAGGTTGATGTTACCAGGGGCTGATTTTAGTTTGGAACCCAAACCCCTAAATCTAGGGTCACTTTCAGAGACTTTTCATCACTGATGCAGACCTTGACACCAAAGATGAATTGTACTCCAGAAGCCACAACGAGTTTCACTTTCCAGCCTACAGCCAGCTGCACCTCTGCCATTGCTCCAGCAGCAGAGGGCTGTGAATTGAACATTAGCTGTGTTTACTGTGTTGAAAGCAAAGGTGTCACATGCTATTGGACAGCTTGTTATGGTGATGGCTATTGTTCATGGGGTGCACCAACTCCAGATTGTAAACATCTCAAGTGATTTCAAATGCTTTCCTCTCACTCTCTGCTGTTTCCACCCTCTGCAGAGGGAAGGGAGAGGGAGAAGGGAAAGCTTTCTTTTTGAAACTTTGAAACTCAAACCCATGTCTCAAAAAACTTATTTTAGAAATCAAGGGACCCCTATGTCTTTTACCTGGTTTGGGGAATCAAGGGAGTTGGACAATGATTATATTTTTCATAGAGTGTTGATTGGGAAGCTTCAAGGTTCAATTAGTTAAGAGAAAAGGGAAAGAAAATTTTTTTCTGGGATTGGGAAATTTAGATTTTGTCTGAAGCCCGTGCCTATGGTTAAGATTTTGGTGTGTGTGTGTGTGTATGTGTATTTAATTATCAATAGGACATCTTAATACCTCTCCATTGGCCTGGAGAGGTGGGAAAATATTTATATATTTTGAGATTTTAGTACTGACCAGGGTGTCAAACAATCTCACTTTGATAAGTTTGAAATACAAAATCATTGTTTTCTATGTTTGTGTTGTGTCTAAACTCTGAAATAGGTAAAGTTAAGTTACTCCTTTAATTTTTTTTAGACTTTTTTTCAAGGCAATGGGGTTAAGTGACTTGCCCAAGGCCACATGGCTAGGTAATTATTAAGTGTCTGAGGCCAGATTTGAACTCAGGTACTCCTGACTCCAGGGCCAATGCTCTGTCCACTGTGCCACCTAGCTACCCCTTACTCTTTTAATTTTAATTTTGAATTTGATTGCTTTGAAAGGTTTTTTTGTTGGCAAAAGAAAAAACTTTATAATCTTCATCTGTTTGTAAATTGGGGATAAAATGTATTTCAAAGCATTTAAGAATATTGGTTTTTACCATTGGCATTTGTTTATTTTTGAACTTTTGTTTACAATTTATGTGGCATTCATTATGTAATAATTTTGTTTCAAAAAAAGACAAAAGGGGAATATGTTAGAAACTGTTGTGTTGGCATGGCTAAGTAGTGCAGTAGATAGAGCACTGGCCCTGGAGTCAGGAATACCTGAGTTCAAATCTGGCCTCAGACACTTAATAATTACCTAGCCATGTGGCCTTGGGCAAGCCACTTAACTCCATTTGCCTTGCAAAAAAAAATCCTAAAAAAAAGAAAAAGAAAAAACTGTCATGTATGGGGGCACTGTAAATTATCTTCACCTGGTACCCTTGACATATGACATCTAGTAAAGGGACTCAACATTAGATAAATGTGAATTTTTATTATTATTACCATTATGTATTCAGAATTATAGACAAGTAAACAATCAGTGCAATGCATTTGTATCCTTGAGATCTTTTTTTTAAATTTATTTTTATTAAAGATATTATTTGAGTTTTACAATTTTCCCCCCAATCTTGCTTCCCTCCCCCCACCCCTCCATGGAAAGCACTCTGCCAGTCTTTACTTTGTTTCCATGTTGTACCTTGATCCAAATTGGGTGTGATGAGAGAGAAATCATATCCTTAAGGAAGAGAAGAGAAGTCTAAGAGGTAACAAGATGAGACAATAAGATATCTTTTTTTTTCTAAATTAAAGGGAATAGTCCTTGATCTTTGTTCAAACTCCACAGCTCCTTATCTGGATACAGATGGCGCTCTCCTTTACAGACAGCCCAAAATTGTTCCTGATTGTTGCACTGATGGAATGAGCGAGTCCTTCAGGGTTGATCATCACTCCCATGTTGCTGTTAGGGTGTACAGTGTTTTTCTGGTTCTGCTCATCTCACTCAGCATCAGTTCATGCAAATCCCTCCAGGCTTCCCTGAAATCCCATCCTTCCTGGTTTCTCATAGAACAATAGTGTTCCATGACATACATATACCACAGTTTGCTAAGCCATTCCCCAATTGAAGGACATTTACTTGATTTCCAATTCTTTGCCACCACAAACAGGGCTGCTATAAATATTTTTGTACAAGTAATGTTTTTGCCCTTTTTCCTCATCTCTTCAGGGTATAGACCCAGTAGTGGTATTGCTGGGTCAAAGGGTATGCACATTTTTGTTGCCCTTTGGGCATAGTTCCAAATAGCTCTCCAGAAGGGTTGGATGAGTTCACAGCTCCACCAACAGTGTAATAATGTCCCAGATTTCCCACAACCCTTCCAACAATAATCATTATCCTTCCTGGTCATATTGGCCAATCTGAGAGGTGTGAGGTGGTACCTTAGAGAAGCTTTATCCTTGAGATCTTAAAACAGAAAATGAATTGCCCTAATGTCCTAAATGTGTGGATCCTCTAAGGAAGGATTTATGGAAAGATGGACAAATAGCTAGGTGGTTCAATGGATAGAGTACTGGCCCTGGACTCAGGAGGACCTGAGTTCAAATCTAGCCTCATTACCTAGCTGTGTGATCTTGAGCAAGTCACTTAACCCCATTGCCTTGAAACTCAAAAAAAAGGAAAAAAGAATGAAAGATGGTCAAGAATTAGAGAAAAGGAGATAACATTAAAGGAGTTTTGATCTGCACTAGTGGAGGGAGTACTCATTCTAATGAAATTAGACATCACAAAAGTATGAATACCATTTTCAGAACTGGCAGTAGCATTAATTGCCCTTCCTTATTTGTAATTAATTTATTAATCCAATGATTATATAATTATTTTAATATAATCTTTTATTATATTATTATATTGCTGTACGTTATATATTATATAATTATTAATTAACTTATTAATTTCTTTTCCTTATATTAAAACCACAATAATTATGCCAAATTTATTTTCATTCTATTCAACATTATATTTTTAGAAGATGAATTTATGATAATGCATCAATTCGATAAACTCATCATCCTGAAGCTTGTCCAAACCGACTATGCTATTGTAGTACTCATTTTATTTTAAAATTGTATACTATAAGTTTATTGTGTTACTAGATAACTTAAATGTTCATACTGCTCTCATATTGCTAAATAATACAAATTACTATATTCCAGATGATCTTAACTATCGTTGGCTTCTAAATGAGTTTCCTATATTCATTACAATGGATAAACGACGATATGTATCTCAGACCAATGGAAATCTATATATTGCAAATGTAGAGGACTCTGATAGGGGCAATTATTCATGCTTTGTATCAAGTCCTTCAATTACAAAAAGTGTATTCAGCAAATTTATCCCACTCATCCCTCTTTCTGATCGTAAGTATTTATTTTGCTCATTTAAAAAACATATATGTGTATATACATATGTATAAAACAAGTGTCTTACACATTTGTAGTTCTCTTGGAAGTATTCATTTGCATTTTTATTTATTTGGTTTGAGTTTTTAAATATTAATGTAAATTATTATTCCTATTTTATCCTAAATTCTTTGAATCTGACAGAAATATAGTTAAAATGTTTTCCTTTAAATTATTGCATAAAGAGCAAAACTAAAAATTGTTGCTCTCAGGGTTAGAGGGATTTGCCTGTATTAGTAAACCAGCATAGTGAAGCTGAATGAAAATTATTCAATTTATGCAAAATGTCATTTTATTATCTGTATTAGTTTAAAATATATTTTCATCAGAAAACTTAAATCGCTTTTTATTTTAAACTGTATTCCAACATTTTAAAAAATGTAAGAACCTTACCAAGAACTCAAAACCGCCATTACTAAAGCAAAGTGGATCTTTTAATGAAATGTCCTTAAAAACGTCCCAAACAGAAATGGAGCACACATGTGACATGAAATCATAGCCTTTTATCTCCTGTCTAGAACCACAAGTCCCTCCCAATGTCCCCAATTAGCTCGATATTGCAGAGGTTAAAGGCCTATCTGTTTTTTCCCCATATGGGTTCAAATGCCTTATCAAACCTCCCCTTTCCCACAATTTGATAGTCAGGTCCTTAAAAGATTTTACACAGATGTATGAATCTGACAGACTGGTGCTAGTTTATTCACTAATTCACTTCCTCTCTAAAGAGCGAGATTTTCTTTGTTCCCAGTAAGATATAAATTGATTTGATTTACATCTGTAAGCCTACATTCTTCTGACTCTAACACTAGCTTTTTTCCTCATCCTCCCTATCTGTTTCTCTGTAAAATACTTTCCTCAGTTTACCACAACTAATGTAGAAATGAAAACTAATCACCTACCAGTAACCAGATATGAGATATCTATATTCTTGGTATTAATTTAAAGAAATTTTTCCATTTTAGGTGGATTTGTACCCCATGTATTCACCTGCTAGCAAATTCTCAGACTGGGAAGTGATCACAGCAGTCATTTAGTCCAAGTCATACTTGAACAAAAATCTGTTTTTACAAGGTAGCTGGTATATAGTCATGTGGTCTCTGTTCAAAAACTTTTATTATGTGTGGACTCATCAAAGTTTACTCTAATTTTGGTTGGTTCTAATTATTGGGAAGGATGAATTCTACTTGACAAACTCCTTATATCAAACCTAAACCATCTTCTTTGGAATTTCCACCCATTATTTCTATTCTGTTATGTGGGGCACATAAGTCAAATCACAGAGGGCTCAGTGTTCTCACCTGTAATATGAATGTGTTGGATTAAATATTTTCTAAGTTCTCTTCCAGGTCTAATATCTAGAAATTTATGAAATTTCAGTTTATTTTTTTCACTCAATTTGGTTTATTTAAGCATTTGTCATTGGTACTAAATGGAAAAATTTTAAACAATTGAAAACACCAGTCTTAATACATCTTTTTACATTTTAAAGTTTGTCTTGGAAGTTTATTGTAGGAATATATTCTACAAAATGAATTCACCAGTTTATATTTTAGGATAATTTGTGGTAGAAATGGTGTACAAGTACTTGCAAACTAAATGCTTTCTCAACATTAACTAAATCTGTCTATATAGCAAAGTTCAGCTGACAAGGAGTTCCGCTGAGGAGGTCATATGGAATCCATTAATATAAGTGAATAAATTTATCTTTAGAGCAGTCAATTCTATAGTTGAAGTCAGTGGTATCTCTATTTCACCATCAAATAGATCATTTTGCACATAAGAGACTATCAACTATTATGATGCTCTTCCACTAGTGCCCTCAGAAAAATTACTAAATCTCTTTCCATCTGAATTTCTCATCTCTAAAATGAGGAAGCTGAACATTTTCAGTGTAATAAACTGCTGACCTTTTCTCCTTCCTACCATCCAGAAAACAAAGGAAGTCCCTTAGGGGATTCTACCTTTAAAAGGACCCTATACTACACCTCTATTGTCATCAAGATATTGATGAAAGTACAGCAGCTGGGGGAGCATAGTGGCCCCAGGTTGCTGCCTTTTACTGCCCCAGAATTGGGAGGAACTGAGGCAAAACAGTAAGGCTTTCTTATAAACAGTGGGTTCATATTATCTTGATTGCTATGGCCTAACAGAGGAAAAAATGGCCCAGTTAAACACCTACTTTCAGATTTTTCTGAATAATGAATATGCCCAAGACATAAGGAGGTTGATTAAAAAGGAGTTAGATACTGGCAACTGGATTAAGTTAACCCAGTGGCTCTACCACTAAGCTAAGGAAGCCTATGTTTGATTTCCAAAGCCAAATGATTACTCCTTTTATTAGAATGAAGGCTCCAAATTGGGGGAAAGTGCCAGTTAAGTAAGTGAAAGTCTTCTGTCTCAGTGTGAGGTCATTAAAGGTTGCGGTGAAAAATTTTCATGGTCTAAAAGGTTTCTGAGGAACCTCATCCTCTGAATTTTTTTTCCCTTTGGTTCAATGACTTAGTGTGAGGTAGCACAGTAAATAGAGCACCAGCCCTGGAGTCGGGAGGACCTGAGTTCAAATTTAGACTCAGACCCTTAATAAGTACCTAGCTGTGTGACCTTGGGCAAATCACTTAACCCCATTGCCTTGCCAAAAAAAAAGAATGATTTAGTCCTTTGTTTTGAGTCCAATCCTTTTGTTAATTTCAGAAGGCTACCAGCAGTCCCTGCTAAAGTGCCAGCATGTCAGGATTTGTGGTAACTTCTAATGAGCAGAGCCCTCACCCTCAAAATCTGAGCCTCTTCTGTGAATTAGGAAGTGGTTGTCACAGAGATTTATGAACTTTCTGTCCCTGGATTTCCCCTGGTTATCTCTAAAGCAGAATTCTGTCTGGGTGCCTAGGAACCTTATCAATTCCCCTAACTGCTAACCCCTATAAAACCAACCAGTTTATACACAACTCTCCTATAGTCACTATGTACACAAATCCTGATAAGTATGTACAGCACAGAGGCCCAGAGCTCTGATGAACTTATGAGCTTCAGATTGTCTGAAGTTTGACTCTATTGCGGTTTGCTTTTTTAGAAGAAAAACCTCAGGTGAAAATTTCTCTCTTTTGTCTAGAATCAAACAATTTATTTTTAATTATTTTATCAATTCCTAATTTTCATTTCATGATTCCCATAGGTTATTTGAATTGCCTGCAATTATAGCCATTATAGAGCTGAGCTTGATATATTTTCTGTACCATGATTAAGAGTTTTTTGATTTGTATGGGCTGGTATTTGCCAGATTGGCTCAGGATCTCACCTAAGCACATTTTCATTTGTTTTAGGTATAAAGAATAGAATCAAAGGATGACAAAAAAAATAAAATAAATATGAGAGAGATGGATTAGATGACATATAAGATACTTTCCAGTTCTAAATTGTGATATCATCCTTTCCTCTCTCTCTGTGTGTGTCTTTTGGTGTCTATTCACTCAGTTTGACCAGACAGGATAAATCAAGCAATAAAAAGGTTTCTAAAAACTTAAATAGGTCTTGATTTTAGACTTTAAAAAAAATTACATATTATTCAAAGGAACAATTACTACTCATTTCATAGCATTTCCAGGCCTTTTAAAGTCAAGAAGTTAAGAGAGAAATGGTCAATAGATAAATAATTCAAAAATGTTCTTTTGTATACTTTTCTTAATGTTAGGCACAACAAAGCTGTATCCTGCTGATATCAAAGTCCAATTCAAGGACACATATGCACTGATGGGTCATAATGTAACATTGGAGTGTTTTGCCCTTGGAAAGTAAGTATAGTATCATGGTTTTGTTTTTTGTTCTTTTTAAAAAAAAATATGTAGAGTAAATAGTTATACTTTGAGAGAGAGAAAAAAGGGAGAATAATTAAAATGCTTAGAGTTTTGAATCATCATTTCTCTTTGTGATGAGATGAAAACTATTACATAATAAATGATGGTCTGCACTTTGGTATTTTATTTTATCTTATTTATCTTATTTTTTTCTTATACTTAAAATTTATCATTAATTGTTTGTGATAGATCATTTGGAATACTGCAGTAAAATTTTACTGCCACTGGAGAAGTTCTTCTTCTTACCAGACCTTCTAAGCTAATATATTTAATAGTTTCATTAGTCATTCTATCTTTTTATTGTGTTTCTCTAAAGGAATTCAAATTAAAAAGCAATTAGGTTTCCTGTTCCACCAGTTTCCAAGGGCATAGGGATGCCATTAGTATAGGCACAAAAAAGAAAAGAAAATGTCTTTGTCTTTGCTTAGTCATTAAATTTCTGCAATTGTTTTATATACTTTGTGGACCTTTTGGTATTATTTTCCCTTTTTAAAGCCCTGTTCCTGAGATCCGGTGGAGAAAAGTTCTGGAACCAATGCCAAGCACAGCTGAAATTAGTATGTCTGGGGCAGTTCTAAAAATTTTCAACATTCAGCTAGAAGATGAAGGAACTTATGAATGTGAAGCTGAGAACATCAGAGGAAAAGATAGACATCAAGCAAGAATTTATGTTCAAGGTAGATAGAAATCTCATTTGATTCACACAACAAAATATCTAAGTTTCTTATACTCAGAAACACTTTATAATGAAGATTTTCTTTTGTTTAAATTTGTGGTTTGGTCAGTGTAAGGAACTTAGGCTTTCTCAAAAACTCCTCTTGAAGAATTGCTTTTTACTTTTTGTACACAACACATTTAGGTCTCAAAGATGTGAACCTAGATGTGAACCTAGATCTTCTTAAATGTGTCCATTAGAGCATATAGACTTTTTATTCAAAATGAGCAGTTATTAAATGCATCAGGTTGGCATCTTGAACTTACTTTTTCAATTATTTATTTCTCAAACAGATCCTTTGAAAAATTCACATAAAATGAATCACTTGTTAAATAAGTGCATCTTACACAGATGGATGTCAATATCTTAATAGGTCATCAAGATGCATTGCCAAATTTAATCAATTTTGATCACCAGACAACTTTAGTAATAATCAACTCCTTGGCAAAGCTATCTTCATTCATCCTCTCCTTACACTTACTTACATGTAGCTAGTTGGTGCAGTGGATAGAGCACTGGCCTTGGGGTCAGGGGAAGGGAGTTCAAATTTGGCCTCAGACACCTGACACTTACTTAGCTATGTAACCTTGGACAAGTCACTTAACCTCCATTGCTTCGCATCCAAGACTATCTCCAGTCATCCTAATTCATATTTTGTCACTGGACTAGGTAACTTAGCACAACACCCCCTCACTCAAATTCAATTCATGTGCTAGTCATGGAATCACCTCCCTGATGTCATGGTCTTCTTCAAGAACAAAGGACAGGGGCAGCTAGGTGGTGCAGTGGATAGAACACTGGCCCTGGAGTCAGGAGGACCTGAGTTCAATTCCGGCCTCATACACCTAGTTGTGTGACCTTGGAGAAGTCACTTTAATCATATTGCCTTGCAAAAACATCAAAAAAGGACAAACACCACCATCATCATCATCGTCATCATCATCTTCCTCCCCTTCTCATCTCACAAAAGAAGTTCCCCATTGTCTCCTCCTTAGTAGACCTTTTCCTTTTGAAAATCAGCTTAGTTACCAAGGTACATTTTCTAACATGTAAATCTGACTTTATCATACCAACCTCTGCTCTTCTTCCCATGGGAACTCTATTTCCTCCAGAATAAAATAGAAAGCTATCTGATCTATAAAGAATTTCATAAAATGTCCCCTTCTTGCCTTTCTAGTTTTTTCATCCTTACGCTCTACTTATTCTATATTGCAACTGAATGAGCCTACTTGTAGTTCCTCCAGTTCAAGGCTCCATCTCCCTTCTCTTCACTTTAATACTGGCTAAATCCTGTACCTGAAATTCTCTTCTCCTCTTGATTTCCCTGGCTTTCTTCAAGGCTCAGTTCAAAGTTTACTTTTTTGGAGGAAAACATCCTAAGCTCCTCTCCTCAAAGTTGCCATTGCCCTTTCAAATGATCTTTCATTTACTTTGTATGTATTTTACATATATATATATATATATATATATATGGTTATTTACATATTGCTTCTCTTATCAGAATGCATACTCCTTCAAAGCAGCTACTTTTTTGCCTTTCTTTGGGATTCCTGTTGCTTGTCAAAGTGTGTGGCACACAATAATCAATTAATGCTTGTAGATTTGACTAACTAATAAAGCAATATCCTAGATCATTTGTAGAATGGTTGTGAGTTAGCAAGATGAGTTATTTCTCAAGTACATCCTACTTTTCAATGTAATTATTGAGTTTGAAGGCCTAATGCTCTTATGATACTATTTACCTATACTGTTCTATTGGTGAATACACAAACTGCATATATAGTCAAAGTTCTCAGGCATTGAGACCTAGATGTTCACTTAAAATATCATGCTAATAATAGGGTAGCCAAATGGTACAATGAATAGATTATTGAACCTGAAGTCAGGAAGACTAATCTTCCTGAATTCAAATCTTGCCTCAGACACTTAGCCCTGGAACAAATCACTTAAGCCTGTCTGCTTCAATTACACATCTGTAAAATGAACTGGAGAAGGAAATGGAAAATCCACTCTGGTATCTTTGCCAAGAAAGCCCCAACTCACAAAGAGTTGGACATGACTAAAACGACTAGGAATTTATTTTCAATAAGCATTTATAAAGATCTTCCAGATACTTTCTCCCAGATTTTGGGAATTTTGGGGATACAAATAGAAGTGAAACAAAGACAATTCTTGCCCTCAAAGAGCTTATATTCTAATGATAGTAGACAACATATTAAATGAAACTGAAAAGAGGAGGTAATAAAGACAAAATTAGCATTTAAAACTCAGCATGTTCAAAATTAAACTATTACTGTCAAAGGCACCATCATCCTCCCAAGTGTGAATATATTCTCCCAAGCAAGCACAACTCTGGTGTCATTCTCAAATCTTCCCCTATTTTTCCTACTCTCCCACTCACAACCAATCTTTATATAACCAAGGTTGGCCAATTTTATACTTATACCATTTCTCAAATATATTTCCTTTTCTGTTTTGATACTAGCATAGATGCTTATCATTTCACACTTGAACGACTGCAATAGTTTGGAGATCATACTTAGCTTTTCTCCATCTTTTTGTGCTTGATTCCTCATGCTAATTTAATAAGTTTCTTTCAAACTTTGTCAGGTGCATTTTATATGTGTTGCCATTTAGTCCACATTTATAAATAAACATTTATAAATAAACAAAAACAGTTCTGACTCTGATTTTTCTGCTAGTGGTATTCCAATATCAGATTGTTTTATTCCAATGGAAATAATATTTGTCTTTCTATTTCTCTAAAGTTAAAAAAATAAGTTGCTTTAAATGTCAAAAAAAGATCGCTTAATTTCTTTTTTTTGTTTTTTAGTTTTTGCAAGGCAATGGAGTTAAGTGGCTTGCCAAAGACCACACAGCTAATTATAAGTGTCTGAGGCCGGATTTGAACTCAGGTACTCCTGAGGGCCGGTGCTCTATCCACTGTGCCACCTAGCCACCCCTACTTAATTTCATATTTATTATATTGTCTTTATTTTTTAGCATTTCCTGAATGGGTAGAACATATCAATGACACGGAGGCAGATATAGGCAGTGATCTATACTGGCCTTGTGTGGCTACAGGCAAACCTATCCCTACAATCAGATGGTTGAGAAATGGATATGCGGTAGGTCATACTTTTTTTGTCATTACTTTTAAAATTGTATTAAAAAAGGTGAAAACAAGAAACCAGAGGTAGAATATAAAATGTTTCCTTTGTGACTTTAACTTAAACCAACTGGTTCCTCTCCCTCTCTCTCCTTTTTTCCCTCTATTCCACTTTGACTTCCTATTTATCTATTTCTACTAGCTATATTTCTTCCTATTTCTTGCCAGTTTTCTTGACCTCACAGAAGTAATGGTAAGAAGGAACTCTTACCAAAAATATACTTATTCTTGGAGAGAGGTATCAACAATAGGATCCTCTATAATAACTTTTGAATTGTAAACTTTTAGCTGGGCCAAAAGGGAAAAATATGGTATATTAAGTCATTAGGAAGAACAGGGCAAGGATAAATTATGTAAAGTGGACCATAACATAACTTAGTTCCCCATGACATAACTATAATGATCCACTTTGAGTTATCTAATAGTACAGAAAGTATAACTAATGATAGTTATTATTAATAGTTCAGATATGTGTGATACTCTATATTTTACAAAATGTTTCTTTCACAAATTTCTCATGAAGCAAGCACTATAGTTCTTATCCCCATTTAACAAAAGGTCATGGACTCCCATCACCCAGGTCTTCAGTTTGTAATTTCAAGTGTTCTTCCTATTATTTAATTCAAGACTGCAAAATAGTTTCTGTAAAATACTATCAAGAATATTTCTTTTCCCTTTCTTTAGTACCATAAAGGTGAGCTGAGACTATATGGGCTGACCTTTGATAATGCTGGAATGTACCAGTGCATAGCCGAAAATGCCCATGGAGCAATATATGCGAATGCTGAGCTCAAGATTCTGGGTAAATATAACTTAAAATTTTTACTTTAAATCAGAAGACTATAGGTCCAAATGATCTGCTCATCACTTCTACACATGTTCATAAAATTATATTATTTGACAATCAAATGAAAACTGAGCACTTGTGATTCTACAGTCCTCATTTTATATTTAAAAATTTTCAAATCAGGCCAATTGCCAAAAAGTTGATGATTGGGTGATGAATGAATCTTAAAAGCATCAGATACTCAAAGAACCTCTTAGATATATTGATATTATGATTTTCATTAATAGAGAGAGAACACAAAGAAGTCAAGTCAACAAGTATTTGTTAAATGCATTCTATGTACCAGACATTATACTAGGGAAAAACAGTTGCTACCCCAAGGAGATCACATTCCAAGGTATTCACAGGATAAATAAATGCCCTAAACGGGAGATGCACTATCACTGAAAGGAAAAGAGACAGTTTCTTGTAAAGTGAGACTTGAGGGAGAGCCAGGGAGTAGATCCAAAGAGAAAGAACATTCCAGAATGAAGAGGCATGTAACATATACAAGGAACAGCAAAATGGTCAGTATCTCTAGATAATAGAGTATAGAGAGGGGAAATTAAAAGGTAGGAAGGGACAAGAATGTGAAGGGCTTTTAAACACTAAATGAAAGATATTAAATTTGATCCTGGAAATAATGTAGAGGCATTGGAATTTCTTAAATGAGGTAATATGGGGATAACATGCTCCAACCTATACTTTAGAAGATCACTTTGGCAGCTGATTGGAGGATAGACTGGCAGGAAGAGGCAGAGAGACCAACAAGAAGGCTTTTGAAGTTTTCAGGTATGAGAGGTGATGGTTTGAATCAAGGTGCATTAAGAGGAAAGATGAGCATGTGCATAAGAGATGTTACAAAGGTAAAATAAAAAGGACTTGTAAAAGAGCAAAAGAAGTTGAGGATGATACCTAGAATGTAAGTTTATATGACTAAGTTTGTGGTAAAACAACTTAAATTAAAACAACGTTGAGGCATCTCCTCATACCTATCAGGCTAAGATGAGAAAAAGGGAAAACGATCAATGTTGGAGAGATTGTGGCAGTATTGGGACATTGATGCATTGCTGGTGGAGTTGTGAACAGATCCAACATTCTAGAGAACAATATGGAGCTATGGTCAAAGGGCAATAAAATTGTTCTTTCCCTTTGACCCAACAACTCCAATTCTAGGCCTATATCCAGAAGAAATCATAAAAAAAAGTGTTATGCCGGTGTTATGCCAGGAAATTGAATCATTTTTACATGAATTATTTTAGGATGATTCTGGAGATCACCTAGCAAGAAAAGATACTGGGCACTGAGATCTTTTCTCTAGCTTGAACTGCCAAGCATTCAAACTTTACTAAAGAGAGTGTAACACCAATGGTTGTGTACCAGCTCACATCTCTCACATTGTCTAATATGACAGAAAAAAGGAAAATGATAGATGTTAAAGAGGATGTGGAAAAACTGAGATGCTAATTGAGTTGTCTACTGATTCAAACATTCTGTAGAGTAATTTGTAACTATGTTCAAAGGTTTACAAAACCATACATTTGACTTAGCAATACTACTAATAGGTCTGTATCACAAAGAGATATAAAGCAAAGAAAAGAAAAAAGGAAAAGTAGGAACTTTCGAAAAATATATTTATAGCAGCTTTTTAAGGTTTGGAAATTGACAGGAATGCTGAACAAACTGTGATATATGATGATGATGATGAAATTCTTCTCTGCTATGATGAGCATGATGATTTCAGAAAAACCTTGAAAGATATACATGAACTGACGCAAAATCAAGTGGGCAGAAATAGGAGAACATTGTACATAGTGACAGAAATATTGCATAATGACCAACCGTGAATGACTACTTTCCTAATCAAAATGGTGAACTAAGACAATTCCAAAGGACTTAAGGTTGAAAAGTGCTACTATTCACTTCCAGAGAGAAAACTTAAGGAATTTGAATATAGACTAAGGTATAATCTATCATTTTCTTTTTCTTGCTCTTCTTTTGACACATAGTTAATTTGGAAATATATTTTGCATAATTTCTCATGTATAATTGTTATATTGCTTGTATAAAGGACAAGCAGAAGGAGGAAGAGAATCAAGAACTCAATTTTTTCAAAGTACATTAAAAACAAACTATTTTTAGAAATAAAATTATTAGTTTTGATTCATAATCTTTCTTTTAAACACCAAATATTGGCTAAAAGGGACAATAAAATTATTATGAATCATTTTATTACATCAGTTAGCTCATCTAGGTGTTTTCATAGTGTTAAACAAGTATAACATATTATTCTCATTGTTTTTGGTTATATTGCTAGATTTTGAATAAATTGTTCTGAAAATAAAATATTTTAAAATTATTCTTCTGTTATATGAAACCATTTTACTTTTAAGGAGCTTAATAACATTTTCTTCTAATAAAGAGTTTGCTACTAAACAAAACTGGAGAACTTTAGAGTCTCAAATGTGGGGCAATGATGCTTTCAAAGATCCTTGTGGATCATAGACCATAGAATCCTAAATGAATTATATGAATCTATATCATTCATAGCTATTTTGCTTATAGATATCTGATAGCTATTTGAACTGAATTTTTCCAAAGGTAGATGGTCCTAAAGCATTTAATTATGATTAAAATGTGTAACAATTTCTTTTGTAATCATTCTAGACATATAATTGTAAGCAATCAATCAAGTGGGCATTTCTATCAGTCAAAGTTTATTAACATTAATTATTAAAAATAATTACAGTTCACATTTACAAAGTGCTGTACTTTTTAATATATTTTTACCATTAATAGGAAAAATTAAGGAAGGAAATTTTAGCAGAAAAAAATAAAAAATAACTTAATTAATAATTGTTGATTTTCCTTTAGCCATGGCTCCCACCTTTGAAATGAATCCTATGAAGAAGAAGACTTTGGCAGCTAAAGGAGGACGTGTTTTAATTGAATGTAAGCCTAAGGCTGCACCTAAACCAAAATTTTCATGGAGTAAAGGAACGGAATGGCTTGTCAATAGTACTCGGTCAGTTCAGAAAACTTAAATTCCTTCAAGTTCAATATTGTATAAAGCATTTTATATGAAAGAGAGCCTGTTTTCACATGAGGAAAACTAAAGCTTCTTTGATGCTCTATCACTAAGGAAGAAGAGACTGAGATGTTAAGAGTAAATGGAAGGATCATGATACTCTACTTTGGTCTACTTTGGTTTATAGTATTAGGTTCACTGTAAAACTCCATGATTCATAAGTTTAGAAAAATTATTAGTTGGTCCAAAGGATATGTTAAGATGATGATGATGATGAAGAAGAAAAAGATGATGATGATGGTAATGAGGAAGAATAAAATAATATCAAAAACCTTAGGAAGCTTTTTTCAAATTGTCAAGATTTTTCCATTTTTTAAAATTCAATTTTATATTCAGAATAGTCATATGATAAATTTAGAATAGATTAACATTTTAGTTTATACATATATAATTATTGAAGCAATTTTGTTTCAATTGTGTCAGACTCTTGGATTTTTTTTGATGGTTTTTTGGGGGAGGGGCCAAGATACTAGAGTGATTTGTCATTTCCTTTTCCATATCATTTTATAGATGAGGAAACCAAGGGGGGGAAAGGATTAAATGACTAGCCTAAGGTCACATAGCTAGTAAGTGTTTTGAGGTCAGATTTTGGTCCTCTTGACTCCTCAGCCAGTACAGTGACAGAGGAAGGATTTATATTAACATCTTCCTTAATCCTTCTTGACTCCAAGATGTCGAGCTTTGGAAGAGATTATAGAGATCATAGTCACAACTCTTCATTTAATGAATGAATATTTAAGCACATATTATGTTCCAGGCACAATGTAAGATTTTAGAAATAAATACAAAAGGAAAACAGTCTCTGCTTTCCAGTAGCTTACATTCTAACATGAGAATACATTAGGGTAATGAAGAGAGTTTTGGTCTAGTTCTGGGGAGGGGAAAATTTTTTCTGTCAAGGGCCATTTGGATATTTACAACATAATGATAGACTACATTTGAGAACTAACATTTGGTCAAACATTTAATTCATCCCTAAAAACCTCCTAGATTTATTGAATTTTGAGTCCCACTTGTGGTTACCTTGGCAACTCCAAACCACCACAGTCCATGAATCAGAAGTTCCTGTCCCTCTGTCCTCTGAAATTATGAGTGGAGTTGTAGGGCAGTGAATTGTCATATTCTTTCAGTAACTTTTGTGGTATGAATTCAATAACTGTTTTCAAGAGTATGAAAAAGAAAGTGTGTTTATAGAGGGGGTAATTGTATGCATGCAGAAGCAGGGCAAGAAGTTCAGGTAGGCCTTGTTTTTGGTGGAGACTGGATGGGATATGAAACAGTCTAGGGCTAACTAGGTAAATTAAGTGAGTTTTCACTCACTCACCCACCAATCAGGACACTTTAACATTAGGAAAGAGTCCCAAAGTTAAGTGAATTAACTCCTTCAAGAGGATATATATGCTAGGGAACAGTGAAAGGACAGAGGACAAAATGCCCTAGTTTCCTTTTAAGAATGAGTCCAAGGGGCAGCTAGGTGGTGCAGTGGATACAGCACCAGCCCTGGAGTCTGGAGTACCTGAGTTCAAATCCGGCCTCAGCCATTTAATAATTACCTAGCTCTGTGGCCTTGGGCAAGCCATTTAACCCCATTTGCCTTGCAAAAACCTAAAATAAAATAAAAAAATAAATTTAAAAATTTAAAAAAAAGAATGAGTCCAGAGAGGTGAAGTGATTTTCCCGAGGTCACTTAGCTAGAGTCAGAACTAGAAGATAATTTTGTTGCTTCAATCAAAAGCTCTACCACATATTGCTTAAAATTGTATATAAAGTCTCTATAGGAAGATTGATATAACCAATGGACATAGAAATATATCTTAAATTTTTATCTTTATATGTTAAAGTAGATCATGATGATTGATTCTACTCAAATGTAATTTATATTTAAAAATGTACTCATCTCTCTGACTTAAAAAATTTTTGTTTTTATTTTAATAGTAATATATATTATATGAGAAGAAAAATAGATATTTAAGAATAAAAAATATGTTGCTGGCAAACAAATTTAATATTTTAGAAGTGAAAGTTGAAAATAACCCGTAAGCTATCTGATTCCTTTATGTCACTCATTCCAAAATTAGTAAAAACAATAACCACTCCTATTACCTAGGTATATCTATTTTATCTATTAAATCTTAATATAATCAATAACCACAGCTAGAATTAGTATCATTAAAACACAATCTGTGAGGCATTTTGGTATAGTAGAAAAAATGATCATTGGAGCTAGAGGGCATAGAAATTTGCAATCCTACCTTCCTAAAGGTAGCTAGATGGTCAGTGGAGGGAGAGCACTGGTCTTGGAGTCAGGAGGACGGAGTTTGAATTTGACCTCAGGCATTTGACACTTCCTGGCCATGTGATCTTGGGCACCACGTAACACTGCTTGCCTGGCATTCAGGGTCATTCCCAGTCATTCTGATTCATATCTGGTCACTGGATCCAGATAATTATGGAGAAGAAAATGAGGCTGGTGACAGTACAGCCTCCCCTAACTCAAATCCAATTCACTTGCTTGCTATGCTATCACCTCCCTGATGCCATGGTCTTTCTTCAAGAATAAAGGATAAACATCATCATCATCATCTCCTACCTCCCTATGACTGTAATGGTCATTCAAAAGAGAGGATTGGGCTAAATGGCATATGGGTTCAGAAAAAAGATTTTTATCTAGGAAGATAATGTTCACCTTTAAAGGTATTTAAAGTCCATTCAACTCAGATAGGTCGACAAATAAAATATTATAATATTGATAATAGAAACTATAAAATCAATGGTCAATGGAGGGAGAGCACTGGTTTGGAGTCAGGAGGCTCCCTCACTCCCCCCTCATCTTCCCCCCTTCCATAGCATTGCAAAAGCTACATGAAATATCTTTTACATGAAATGTCTTAGCCTAGTCTACCTCTCCTTTCTCTTATTCCCAGTAAGTATCCCTTTCACCATTGACCATTGACTCCATTTTTACAATATATGATATCTTCAAATTCAACTCTCTCCTGTGCTTCATCTATAAAAGCCCCTTCTACCTGCTCTCTTAAATGAGAAGGTTCATATGAGTATTATCAGTATCATGTTTCCATGCAGGAATACACGCAGTTCATCCCTCATAATTTACCCTTCTTACTCACCCTCTCTCTGCTTCACCTGAGTCCTCTATTTGAAGATCAGGCTTTCTGTTTAGCTCTGGTTATTTCAACAGGAACATGTGAAATTCCTGTTTCACTGAAAGTCAATCTTTTCCTCAGAAGAGGATTTCAGTTTTGCAGGATTGTTGCATTCCAAACTCTTGCCTTCAGGAATATTATATTCCAAGCCCTGCAAGCTCTTAATGTAGATGCTTCTAAGTCCTGGGTAATTCTGACTGTAGCTCCACGATATGTGAATTGTTTCCTTCTGGTTGCTTGTAATATTTCTTTGACTTGGGAGTTCTGGAACTTGGCTATAATATTCCTGGGGTTGGATTTTTTGGGATCTCTTTCCAGAGGAAAATTCCAGAGTTGGATTCTCTCAATTTCTATTTTACACTCTGCTTCTAGGATATCAGGGCAATTTTCCTGTGGAAATTCTTTAAAAATGAGGTCAAGGGGCAGGCTAGATGGTACAGTGGATAGAGAACCAGCCCTGGAGTCAGGATTACCTGAGTTCAAATCCGGCCTCAGACACTTAATAATTACCTAGCTGTGTGGCCTTGGGCAAGCCACTTAACCCCATTACCTTGCAAAAACTAAAAAAAAGAAAATGAGGTCAAGGCTCTTTTCCTGATCATGACTTTCAGGTAGCCCAATAATTTTTAAATTATCTTTTCTGGATCTTTTCTGAATGAGATATTTCACATTTTCTTCTAGTTTTTCATTCTTTTGGTGTTGAATTATTGTGTCTTTATTTCTCATAAAGTCATCAACTTCCTTCGGCTCCATTCTGAAGGACTTGTTTTCCTCAGAGAGCTTTCTTATCTCCTTTTCAATCTGGCCAATTCTGTTTTTTAAAGCATTCTTCTCCTCAAAAACTTTTTGAACTCTTTTATCCATTTGACCTAAACTGGTTTTTAATATGTTATTTTCTTCAGCATTTTTTGGATCTCCTTCACAAAGCTGCTGACTTTGTTTTCATGGTTTTCCTGCATCTGTCTCATTTCTTTTCCCAATTTTTTCTTCTACCTCTCTTACTTGATTTTCAAAATCTTTTTTTGAGCTCTATCATAACCCAACTTCTATATTTCTTGGAGTCTTTAGATACAGAAGCTTGGACTTTCTCATCTTCAGAGAGTATATTTTGATCCTCCATGGGACCAAAATAATTGTCTAGGGTCAGGTTCTTTTTTTTTCCTGTTTACTCATTTCCCCAGTCTGTGCCTGGTTTTGGGGTGCTTCCTGAGCTTTTTAGTATTATTGGGACATCCCTCCCCCAAGGACCTCAGTGTGTGAGTCTCTGACTGCTCTCCTGGTCTATTGAATGGCCACAAGTTCACCCTTCTGGGGCCCTAGACTGCCAGGGTCTGAATGTTGTCAAAGCCCCAGAGTCCTGTCCCAGGGACAAGGGACAAACCTCAGCAGTCTCCCTCCATTCCCTTACCTTCCGTGACCTGAGCACTCAGGGAGCAGCTGCCAGGCAATTCCTACTGGTCAGCTCCACAGTCTGCTTCCATTTCCTGGGATCTGGGCTTTGCTGAGGGCCTCAGACACACCAAGGAGGGCCTCACTGGCCTGGGCTTCATGCTTGCTCTGGTAGAGGTCTCCCTGCTGATCTTCCAAGTTGTGTTTGGCACTCCCTGAGGTATAGGTCAAGAAAATGCTTCTGCTGCCAGGCACCCTGGGGCTATTCCAGGAAGGCTAAAGTTCCTTTGCTTTGGTGTGCTACCATCCCTCCAACCCCATGGAACAGAGCCTTCCTGCTATTTTCCAGGTTACCTTGGGCTGGAGAATTACCTCACTGGAACTTTCTGTGGGTTCTGTCTCCTGAAAATTTCATTAGAGTCATTATTTTAAGGTTTTTGAAATATTTTGGAGAGAGCACCTAAGAAAGGCTGTTCTCCTGCTGCCATCTTCCAGTTTCTTCATTTGTAAAATGAACTAGAGAAAGAAAAGGTAAACTACTTCAGTATCTTTGCCAAGAGAAACCTAAATGAAATCAAACACAACTGAAAAAAATGACTGAACATCAACAAAACATTTATTTTGTTAAAACATTCCTTTTCCATGGAGTGAAAAAGTACTTTGCACGTCTTGCTTTCAGATCATGGCTTTGCTACTATTACTCATATTACCTTGGGTGAATCATTTAATTTATCTTGACTTGTATCCTCATTTGTAAAAAGAAAGAGTTGGATTTACAATCTCTAAAGTTGTTTTTATTTTTAAATTATCTGATCTAATGAGCTCCCCCCCCTTTATTATCTTTGTAAAATAGACCTATTCTTCTAATTGGATAGGAAAGAAGGGGTGAAAAGGAGACTGGAATGTTTCTAATTAGTATCTTTATATGATGAAGACTGGATTTCTATGTGTATCTGAAGAGAAACCAAAATTGATTGTTTTTCTATTTTTAAAAATAGAAAAAACATTCTATGTAAAATATAATTTTGTCAAAAGATAGTCCATTATAGGTTATAAACCTCCTCAAAAGTTTAATGTTCATGTGGAAATGCCCCTGGATTTTAAAAAATTTTGTTCCTATAACATCTATAGAGTTCTGACAAGTCTAAAGGAGCTGGAATGTTTCCTGCATTAATCCAGCAACAAAATAGATGTTTTACAAGGTCCATCCTAACTAAATTCATAAGAGATCCTACTGAGAAAGTTGGTAATTAGTTAATGAGTTCATTTGGCCAGAGCAACTCATTAAGCTATCTACTAAGGCATTTTTCAATCATTATTTGCTTAAGCAAGTAAAACTTCAGTTCTTTAAAGTATGGAAATAAATATTAATACATTAATGGCATTAAAAATATTTTATGTATTCTTTTTTCCTGTTAAAATAGAATTCTCATTTGGGATGATGGTAGCCTTGAAATCAGGAACATCACAAGGGCTGATGAAGGCACTTACACATGTTTTGCTGAAAATAACAGAGGAAAAGCTAATAATACTGGAACCCTGGTAATCACAGGTGAGACATAATTTTTAATAAAATTAGGACTGAACTCAGAGTCAGATTACTTTAGTAACAATAACCGTGTCCCATTCTTTTTCAGCATTCATACAGTTGAGAATTTCAGTTGTCAAAAACTGATTCCTCACCAGAAAATCAGAGAAATACAAGGATATATGGGGCTGCTAGGTGGCACAGTGGATAGAACACCGGCCCTGGAGTCAGGAGTACCTGAGTTCAAATCTGGCCTCAGACACTTAATAATTACCTAGCTCTGTGGCCTTGGACAAGCCACTTAACCCCATTTGCCTTGCAAAAACCTAAAAAACAACAAATACAAGGATATGATTTTTCTCTCAACACATTCAATTTTGATCAGTCTAAAGCATGGAAACAATGTAAAGATTATCAGACTGCCTTCTGTGGGGATGGGGGGGTTGGGAAAGTGGGGAAAATTGTATAATTCAAAACTTTACAGAAAAATTATAGGTAGAAACTACTGTCCTATATAATTGGAAAACAAAATATTTATAAAAGAAAGAAATAAAATTCATTGAAAAGAGCTTATACATTTTCATGTATGAGAGTATCTCTGTTATGCATCAGATAACTTAGTATTTTATTTTTTATGAAATTTTCTTTTTTTAATGACTTCAGATGCCACAAGGATTACTTTACCCCCAGCTAATGCTGATGTCACTGTGGGTGAGAATGCTACTATGCAGTGTTCTGCATCCCATGATCCTGCGCTGGACCTCACATTTATTTGGTCTTTGAATGGATATGTTATTGATTTTAGCAGAGAAAATAGTCATTACATGAGGAATTTTATGGTAAATATGACTTTATCATTACATATTAAAATAGTTTTCACTCTAAGGACATGAAGAATTTTAATATTTTGCTTTCATTTCAGGTATAGGAAGAGCAATGAGGAAATAATTCAATTCCTAAATGAAAAAAAGTTGGTTGCTTTCCATATTTCACACAAACCTTATAATTCATAGAAGTTAAACAGGAGTTACCTGTTCACTTAAAGGCATTTTGAATACCATACTAAAAAATCAGAAAACTTACACTGAAATCCAGGCTCTTACAGTCACTTCCCATATGAGCAAATTTCCTATTTTTTTTTAAAGGGGACTATCATTTCTAGTCACTCAAGTTTGTAACTTCAGTGCCAAAGATTCCTGCTGAAATCATTAGTCTTTATTGTACTGTTATTACTAGGCTCTCTTTTTCCTTACTGAAATTCTTGACTAGGCTAGGGCATATTCTGAAATTCTGTTTTCACTGTTGTCTCCATAGGCAAGAATGACAAACCTTATTACATCAATCTTTCATGCCTTTAGTATGTATATGATATTGAATGAAGGTGAAGAAAGCCACACAATCTTTTTTTCCATTACTTTTTTAATTGATATTTTATTTTATTTTCCCAATAACATGTTGCGAAATTTTTCAACATTCATGCATTTGCATATTTTTAAGTTACATAATTTCCTTCCACCCTATCTTCTCATCCCCATTTCCTCAGCAGTGAACAGTCTGGTGAATATTGTATATATACATTTGTGTTTAACATGTTTAAAGATTAATCATTTTCTGTATGAGGAATTAACAAGGGAAAAGAAAGAAAACCTTGAGATAGGAAATAAAAACACAGGAGAAATTTTTAAAAAGTGAATGCAGTGTTCATTCAGATCCTACAGATTTTTGTTTTGTTTTGTTTTTCTTCCTCGGGATGGGGATAGCATTGTCCATAGCAGGTCTCCTAGGATTGTCCCCGCTCTCTGAAGTGCTGAGGGCAACTGCATCCATCAAGGTTGAACAACTCACAATGTTGTTGTTAATATATACAGTGTTTTCTTGGTTTGCTCCCTTTGCTCAGCATCAGTTCCTGTAGTTCGTTCCATATAGTTCTCTTAAGTCTGATCATTCATGGTTTCTTATAGAACAATAGTACTCCATAATATTCATATATTTGTTTAGCCATTCCCCAATTGATGGGCATCCTCTCAGTTTCCAATTCTTTGCCACTACAAAAAGAGTTACGATGAATAATTTGGAACATGTAGGCCTTTTCCCATTTTTTTATGAATTCTTCTGGATACAGGCCTAGTATTAGAGTTCCATTTGCTCTTCAGTTCACATCTCCACCAACAGTGC